>NW_024061488.1:0-123254 GCF_016432855.1 Salvelinus namaycush
TTGCGCTCTCTCTCTCTCGAGAGAAGGAACAGTCGCCTGCCGAAATGTCTTTGGATGAATCAGAAATGTCTTTGGATGAATCAGAAATGTCTTTGGATGAATCAGAAATGTCTTTGGATGAATCAGAAATGTCTTGGAAAACCACTTTGACTCCACCTTCTAAAGTGCCACCTTACACAGAAATGCTGCTTTTAGGCAGCACTAAGAAGGACAGGTTCATTCACGATTGGAGTATTCATTGCAGTGTGTAATACAGTGTAGACTCGTTTGTTTTACACCATCCCAGCAGGGCAAAAGACTCTCCGGGCTGAGACAAAATCAT
This sequence comes from Salvelinus namaycush, assembly GCF_016432855.1. NCBI lineage: Eukaryota > Metazoa > Chordata > Actinopteri > Salmoniformes > Salmonidae > Salvelinus > Salvelinus namaycush. The sequence goes on from NW_024061488.1 coordinate 323, forward strand.
TAGGGGTTAAACACCCGAAATCCCAGGTCTGGTGACTTCAATGGCCCAAACATTGACATCTCTAAATGACATATGTTCAACTTTCACTCAGAACCTAAACTGAATACCTTCAACGTCTGGAGAAAAAAAAAGAGTATTTTAGATGTCTTTTCACCTTCGTTTTACTCACAGTGACTATTCTTGTAGGGGCGGGAGAAAGGCCAGGACCACCCCTGCATTAACCGCTGTGTATGTCAAAGATTTGAAGGGCTTTGAATGAAGGGCGATAATACCCTGGCGCCTTTCCTGAGTTCAAATATATCTAATATTATGAGCATAAAAACCACCAGAATCATTGAGAAAAACATTAGATAACAAAAGAAAATTACAATTATTTATAATTTGTCTTTACATAACAGCTTTTTGTATGACATTATCACAGGGTGAACACTGCCTACCCCTCCTACACTGACTGCACGTCACTGACGCACAGTACCTCACCAGAGTTCGATGTGAGCAAATATGTTTCTGTAATCCAAAAAGTCTAACAATGACACACAACGACCAATTGCCTCCAAATTTGTCATAACATGTTTTAAAAAATCTTATTGTGCGCCCCTTTTATACTCATAATAAACCATGCGAGATGATAGCTTCAGATAGTTTTTACTGATCGTGTGTGAATTGCTAAAATATAATCTAAATTATTGCATTAGTATGAATAAAATATAGATTGGAATAAATCTTGTTGTTTTCTCTACTTCCTTGTTCGGTATTAGTTGGGAGATTCCCACTGAATTGTGGGCGTTCAACGTCTCGAGGGGATTACCCCAAATCAACATTGAGAATGCCGCTCAAATACAGACATGTTTACAGGTAACCAAATGATATTACTCTCGTGTAATATTCAATACATTATTGGTAGTCAACGCATAGGCAAAATCTCCGCAAGTGTAGACTAGTCTATTATCAACGTAATCTGTACATTTAATTCATTTGGGTGAATTCCCTTAGCCTATGTCATCTGATCTCACTGTTCCCCGTGCATTCCTACTGATCAAACGTTTTTGGGCATACATAATGCCCCTTTCATTTAAAGTTGTCCCAAGTTAAAATGCGACAGTTATGTGCTTTTCAGAGGAATAGCCAATTGATCTATCGATAAATATGTTTTTAGTGTTTGCCTCCATATTTACACAGCAGCACATTCGTTCGCGCATCAGAGGCTGTGATATTCTGGGCGGAGACATCGGGGAATTCCCAGGCGACTCTCTCTCTCTCTCTCTCTCTCTCTCTCTCTCTCTCTCTGTCTCTCTGTCTCGCTCTGTCTCTCACACACTTTCTCTCTCTCTCCCAGCTGGAGCTTCTCATTCAGACAACAACCCGTGATAAGGTTGTGCACATCAACACCATGGATGGTAAGTACCTACAGATATTGTAATTATTATGAGGCGACTGCTAAAAATGGGCTTTCAGCAGGATTCTATAACACCTTTAGGCTACACATGTAATTATTACTTTAAGGTTTCTTAATGTGGTTCGTCATTGACATAATAGTGATGATCTGAGAATTATTTTTGTGAAAAATAAGAAATAAAAAATTGCTATGGTTTGCTTACACGTTATTATTAAATGTTTAACATGGTTTTTTTTGGACAACATTGCTAACTTTAGCCTAAAATATGCCAAAATGACAAGTCTTAGAATCAACACCGATCACCGGCACGGAAAGAATGGTAAAAGTGCTTGTCTATTTGCGCGTGATAGTTTTCAGATTGGGGTTTCTTTAGAAACTTTTCTTTAAAAACAAGCCAACATTTTGTAGACTAAATGATATAAAAGCACTTGGTTCCCTTATATTGATAATGGTCTATATAGCCTACTGTAGCAAGTCTATACAGGGTGTGCACGATATGTTAGGAGGAAGTGTCTGGTATTTACTGGAAATTTGGCACGGGTTGCAGAACGTGTCTCATCTAATAGCCTGAGAACAACTATTGTGAATATCTAGTTTGGTATAGATGTCACTCATTCATCCTGTTTTCACATTCTTTCACTGATGACTTCATTCATTTGGTTACTCACTCTGTCTCCAACAGTACTTGATCAAATCATATCAAACTTTATTTGTCAACAAGTGTAGATCTTAGTGAAATGTTTACTTTCCAAGCCCTTAACCAACAATGCAGTTCAAGAAGAGTTAAGAAAATATTTACCAAATAAACTAAAGTAAAACATTTTTTTTTAAGTAACACAATAACATAACAATAACGAGGCTGTATACAGGGGGTACCGGTACCGAGTCAGTGTGGGGGGGTACAGGTTAGAGGTCATTTGTACATGTAGGTAGGGGTGAAGTGACTATGCATAGATAATGGTGGACCATCCGAAAATCAGTAAGTACATACAGGGAGGGGAGAGTGTCAAATTGTTTACCTGTGTGTGTGCAGCTGGGGCGTGATAACGTCCCTCCCCATTCACTTCCTCTATTGTTTTCTTGGGTTGGCAGAGATGTCAGTCATATTTCTGCTGGAGAATGTGAATGTGTAGACAGACAGACAGACAGACAGACAGACAGACAGACAGACAGACAGACAGACAGACAGACAGACAGACAGACAGACAGACAGACAGACAGACAGACAGGCATGCAGGCAGACAGACAGACAGACAGACAGACAGACAGACAGACAGACAGGCCAAGGTTCAGCAGCAGGTGGTGGAGAGAAGGTCTGAGTTGGTAAGGTGGTTTGTAGGTAGTGTGAGAATGTGAAAGGGTGAGAGAGGGGGAATGAGAGGGGGGGGCAAGTGTGTGTAAGCATGCATCAGGTGTCTCATTAGGAAGAATTTCTAAAGCATAGCTGTGGTGTGTGTGTGTGTGTGTGTGTGTGTGTGTGTGTGTGTGTGTGTGTGTGTGTGTGTGTGTGTGTGTGTGTGTGTGTGTGTGTGTGTGTGTGTGTGTGTGTGTGTGTGTGTGTGTGTGTGTGTGTGTGTGTGGCTCTGGTTAGGTTTAGGTTGGGTTTATGAGAAGTCAATGTGTGGTTGACTGTCAATGAGTTCCCCATGTACTAACATACTGTACCGATCCTTGCTATATGAGCCACGTTACAATTCCCACCAAGTGGCTTAACCCTTATTGGCGCAATGCCTTTGGTTGTTTGTCTCTCACACCAGTGACCTGGGTTCGCTTCCCTGCTCCAACGTTTGCTACAAAACTCACTGACCAGAATTGTTAATAAGCCAGTAAATATGGAGCCAATTTCTCAGGATTTGTCCACATATTTGATAAGTAATACATTATCTACCCAATACATTATCTATCCAATACATGATCTACCCAATACATTATCTATCCAATACATGATCTACCCAATACATTATCTATCCAATACATTATCTACCCAATACATTATCTATCCAATACATTATCTATCCAATACATTATCTATCCAATACATTATCTATCCAATACATTATCTACCCAATACATTATCTATCCAATACAATATCTACCCAATACATTATCTATCCAATACATTATCTATCCAATACATTATCTACCCATAGCCTTTGTTCTCTCAGTGACTATTCAGAAGCTTTGATGACTGCCTTTTACACTATAGCTGTATAGTATTTGAGTGTGTATTGTCATCTATAAACAGTATATATACATTTATACACTACCGGTCAAAAGTTTTAGAACACCTACTCATTTCAAGGGTTTTTCTTTATTTTTACTATTTTCTACATTGTAGAATAATAGTGAAGACATCAAAACTATGAAATAACACATACAGAATCACGTAGTAACAAAAAAAGGGTTCAAATCGATATATATTTTATATTTGAGATTCTTCAAATAGCCATCCTTTGCCTATATGACAGCTTTGCACACTCTTGGGATTCTCTCAACCAGCTCCATGAGTTAGTCACCTGGAATGCATTTCAATTAACAGGTGTGCCTTGTTAAAAGTTAATTTGTGGAATTTCTTTCCTTCTTAATGCGTTTGAACCAATCAGTTGTGTTCTGACAAGGTATACAGGTATACAGAAGATAGCCATATTTGGTATATATCTGAGTATACAAAACATTAAGAACACCTGCTCTTTCCATGACACAAACCACGTTTCCATCCACAGTTTTTATGTGAGTAAAGTCATACAGTATAAAAAAAAATCATGACAGTTGTGATGGAAACCAGCCTGGTCTCATAGACTAACGTAACATAATAAATGTAAATCCGGAACACTCAGATGGTACGTTTGGTATTGTTACATAAGACAGATGGTTACTTCTAGCAACTTTTCAACTACATAATAGTTTTTAGCTACTTTTCAACTTCTTAGCATGTTAGCTAACCCTTCCCCTAACTCTAACCTTAACTCTAACCTTAACCCTTTTAGCTAACCCTACCCCTAACTCTAACCCTAACTCTAACCTTAACCCTAACCCTTCCCCTAACTCTAATCCTTTAACCCATAGGGGGGTTGGGGGTTGGAATACTAAGCTATATGGAATAATAAGCTATATGGAATACTAAGCTATATGGAATACTAAGCTCTATGGAATACTAAGCTATATGGAATACTAAGCTATATGGAATACTAAGCTATATGGAATACTAAGCTATATGGAATACTAAGCTATATGGAATACTAAACTATATGAAATTCGTAACATATTGTACATTTTGCAAAGAAGCCAGACGTGGAGGTCCTGGGCTGGTGTGGTTACAGGTGGTCTTACAGGTGGTCTGCGGTTATGAGGCCGGTTGGACTTGTTGTCAAATTCTATAAAAAGACATTGGAGGCAGCTTATGGTAGAGAAGTTAACATTAAATTCTCTGGCAACAGCTCTGGTGGACATTCCTGCATTCAGTATGCCAATTGCACGCTCCCTCAAAACTGTGTTGTGTGACAAAACTGCACATTTTAGAGTGGCCTTTTATTGTCCCCCAGCACAAGGTGCACCTGTGTAATGATCATGCTGTTTCATCAGCTTCTTGATATGCCACACCTGTCAGGTGGATGAATTATCTTGGCAAAGGAGATGTGCTCACTAACAGGGATGTAAGCAAATTTGTGCACATAATTTGAGAGAAATAAGCTTTTTGTGAATATGGAACATTTCTGGGATCTTTTAAATCAGCTCACGAATCATGGGAGCAGCACTTTACATAAGGCGTTTATATTTTTGTTCAGTATAAGTGCCTTTGAACAGGGTATGGTAGTAGGTGCCACGTTTTGAGTGTGTCAAGAACTGGGGGGGGGGGGGTCTAACTCAATATTATGAAAGGTTTGGTATACTCAATGTATTATAATAGTACTGTATATACCATTTAACAGACACTTTTATTCAAAGTGACTAACAGTCATGTGTGTATAAATGTTTCACACGGGTGGTCCCGGGAATCTAACCCACTATCCTGGCCTTGCAAGCACCATGCTGTACCAACTGAGGTGACCATCTGTAACCCTCTTCTCCCTGTGTTGTCCAGTGGCAGAGCCCAGTGTTCAGATCTTTGAGCAGCCCAAACAGAGGGGCATGCGCTTCAGGTACAAGTGTGAGGGCCGCTCTGCAGGCAGCATCCCTGGAGAGAGGAGCTCTGACAACAACAGGTCATACCCCACCATACAGGTAAGCAAATAATATCATAATCATATGCCTTTTAACAGACACTTTTTTATCTGACTTAAGGTCATGTGTGCGTACATTTTACGTACGGTCCTGGGAATTGAACCTACTGTCCTGGAGTTCCAAGCGCCATGCTCTACTGACTGAGCTACAGGGGACCACACAATACTTATCACGCCACTGCAATCTATATACTGTAGTTATATACTACATAGTGTTGAGCGATTAACCGAATATTCGGGGGGGTGGGGGAGGGGAGTCGGTTATTAAACAACTAATTCACCGACATCGGTTCAATTACCTGAATTCCATTTAGTCCAACGCGTCGTTTCTCTAGAGAGAAATCAAATCAAGAACTATATGGGACGCTGGGCTGAAGGGAGTTGTAGTTTTCATTAAGCAAATATTCAACCTAGTTCAAAGCACAGGAACTGCGTAATTACTACAATGACCATAATCCATTGCGCCTGTTCTTTTCCGGCTCTGACACAGATGGATACACTTTATGCCTGCTACGTTAGGTTAGATACACACAGACCGCATACGCCACCGCATGAGAGAGGAATGTACACAACACAACGATGAGATAGAGAGTTCATGAAAGTATACCTTATCTACTTTGAAGAGCTAGTGAAAGGATTTTGTCAGACAACTCTGCAGCATACTTAGACAGGCTAGTCTAGCTAAATAGGATGACTACAGACAACTCTGCAGGATACTTAGACAGGCTAGTCTAGCTAGATAGGATGACTACAGACAACTCTGCAGGATACTTAGACAGGCTAGTCTAGCTAGATAGGATGACTACAGACAACTCTGCAGGATACTTAGACAGGCTAGCCTAGCTAGATAGGATGACTACAGACAACTCTGCAGGATACTTAGGCAGGCTAGCCTAGCTAGATAGGATGACTACAGACAACTCTGCAGGATACTTAGACAGGCTAGTCTAGCTAGATAGGATGACTACAGACAACTCTGCAGGATACTTAGACAGGCTAGCCTAGCTAGATAGGATGACTACAGACAACTCTGCAGGATACTTAGACAGGCTAGTCTAGCTAGATAGGATGACTACAGACAACTCTGCAGCATACTTAGACAGGCTAGTCTAGCTAGATAGGATGACTACAGACAACTCTGCAGGATACTTAGACAGGCTAGCCTAGCTAGATAGGATGACTACAGACAACTCTGCAGGATACTTAGACAGGCTAGCCTAGCTAGATAGGATGACTACAGACAACTCTGCAGGATACTTAGACAGGCTAGCCTAGCTAGATAGGATGACTACAGACAACTCTGCAGGATACTTAGACAGGCTAGTCTAGCTAGATAGGATGACTACAGACAACTCTGCAGGATACTTAGACAGGCTAGCCTAGCTAGATAGGATGACTACAGACAACTCTGCAGGATACTTAGACAGGCTAGCCTAGCTAGATAGGATGACTACAGACAACTCTGCAGGATACTTAGACAGGCTAGTCTAGCTAGATAGGATGACTACAGACAACTCTGCAGGATACTTAGACAGGCTAGCCTAGCTAGATAGGATGACTACAGACAACTCTGCAGGATACTTAGACAGGCTAGCCTAGCTAGATAGGATGACTACAGCCAACACTGCAGGATACTTAGGCAGGCTAGCCTAGCTAGATAGGATGACTACAGACAACTCTGCAGGATACTTAGACAGGCTAGTCTAGCTAAATAGGATGACTACAGACAACTCTGCAGGATACTTAGACAGGCTAGCCTAGCTAGATAGGATGACTACAGACAACTCTGCAGGATACTTAGACAGGCTAGCCTAGCTAGATAGGATGACTACAGACAACTCTGCAGGATACTTAGACAGGCTAGCCTAGCTAGATAGGATGACTACAGACAACTCTGCAGGATACTTAGGCAGGCTAGCCTAGCTAGATATATCCACCTCAGTATATCCACCTCAGCACTAATACTACAGTATCATAATACGTTAACCCTGAGGAGTATATACAGGACCATATCCTAGTCACTAGTGTATTGCAGTATTCGAGCCAGCATTTGCCGCTAAATCTAGTCCTCTCTGACCCCATGAGCAGGTATCTCTGTTTTGAATAGTTTCTACTCTCTCGGCCCATCTGAACACATAGCCACTCCTTCCTGCTCCAGCCCTGTGAAAACCACTCACAGACAGCTGAGATTAAATGATAAAGATATCTAATGATTAGTGATGTCATTGCTAGTATTCTAGACTCTCTGGTCTCCTAACAACTTTCTGCTGTTTTCACTGATGTTCTCCATGTTATTGATTCCTCTCCTCTCCTCTCCTCTCCTCTCCTCTCCTCTCCTCTCCTCTCCGCTCCTCTCCTCTCTTCTCTCCTCTTCTCCTCTGTTCTCTTCTCCTCCTCTTATCCTCTCTTTTATTTTCTTCTCCTCTCTTATCCTCTCTCTTCTCTTCTCTATGTTCCTCTTTTATGTGTGTATTTATCCTTTATTTAACCCGGTAAATAATCTCTTTTACAATAACGACCTGAACGCCCTGTATTCACTTCCTTCTTTAAATGTTTTCCCTCCTCTCTTTCCCCATCAGATTCTCAACTACTGTGGGAAGGGCAAAGTGCGCGTTTCCCTCGTAACCAAGAACGAGCCCTTTAGGCCCCACCCCCATGACTTGGTGGGCAAGGACTGCAAGGAGGGATTCTACGAAGCTGAGTTTGGCCCAGAGCGCAAGGTCTTCGCGTGAGTTACCCTTCATCACTTTACCCCATCATCATCATCCACTTTAGTTATCTCACACACACTGTTACCATTATCATCACCATCATCATTATAATAAACACAGTCACCACCATCATCATTATAATAAACACAGTCACCACCATCATCATTATAATAAACACAGTCACCACCATCATCATTATAATAAACACAGTCACCATCATCATCATTATAATAAACACAGTCACCATCATCATCATTATAATAAACACAGTCACCACCATCATCATCATAATAAACACAGTCACCACCATCATCATTATAATAAACACAGTCACCATCATCATCATTATAATAAACACAGTCACCATCATCATCATTATAATAAACACAGTCACCATCATCATCATTATAATAAACACAGTCACCATCATCATCATCATTATAATAAACACAGTCACCACCATCATCATTATAATAAACACAGTCACCATCATCATCATTATTATAATAAACACAGTCACCATCATCATCATCATTATAATAAACACAGTCACCACCATCATCATCATAATAAACACAGTCACCACCATCATCATCATAATAAACACAGTCACCATCATCATCATTATAATAAACACAGTCACCACCATCATCATTATAATAAACACAGTCACCATCATCATCATTATTATAATAAACACAGTCACCATCATCATCATCATTATAATAAACACAGTCACCATCATCATCATCATTATTATAATAAACACAGTCACCATCATCATTATTATAATAAACACAGTCACCATCATCATCATTATTATAATAAACACAGTCACCACCATCATCATCATTATAATAAACACAGTCACCACCATCATCATCATTATAATAAACACAATCACCACCAACATCATTATTATAATAAACACAGTCACCACCATCATCATTATAATAAACACAGTCACCACCATCATCATCATTATAATAAACACAGTCACCACCACCATCATCATTATAATAAACACAGTCACCACCACCATCATCATTATAATAAACACAATCACCACCACCATCATCATTATAATAAACACAGTCACCACCAACATCATTATTATATTAAACACAGTCACCACCATCATCATCATTATAATAAACACAGTCACCACCATCATCATTATTTTCCACTTTTAGTCACTCTCCATTACTATCACTATCATCATCACCATCATCATCATCATCATCACCCTTTTCACTGTCATTTGCATCACCACCCCCTTGTTGTGGGAGTTCCTCCAGTTGTTTTTCATGTGATGGTGTGATCACACACACACACACACACACACACACACACACACACACACACACACACACACACACACACACACACACACACACAGACACACACACACACACTGGTCCAAATTGCCCAAAACCACAGTACTGAGGGAATTCCCCAGATAATATCACGTTGTCTATGTATCTGTGTAACCGCTTGGGTTATACATGGCGACCATTTTGTGCCCCAGGACCCTGAGTTTCTGACTTCCCTATGCTTCGTATCCACAGCTTCCAGAATCTGGGTATCCAGTGTGTGAGGAGGAGAGAGGTAAAGGAATCCATCGTGCAGAGGATGACCAGAGGGATCAACCCATTCAATGGTGAGTCTCTCTCTCAGCTACAGTCTCTCTGGCTTTTCTCTCTTTCTCCCCTCTCTTCCTCTCTCTCTCTCCCCCCTCTCTTCCTCTCTCTCTCCCCCCTCTCTTCCTCTCTCTCTCCCCCCCTCTCTTCCTTCCTTCCTTCCTTTCTCTCTCTCTCTCTCTCTCTCTCTCTCTCTCTCTCTCTCTCTCTCTCTCTCTCTCTCTCTCTCTCTCTCTCCCCCCTCTCTTCCTCTCTCTCTCCCCCCCTCTCTTCCTCTCTCTCTCTCTCCCCCTCTTCCTCTCTCTCTCCCCCCCTCTCTTCCTCTCTCTCTCCCCCCTATCTTCCTCTCTCTCTCTCCCCCCTCTCATCCCCTCTCTCTCCCCCTCTCTTCCTCTCTCTCTCCCCCCCTCTCTTCCTCTCTCTCTCCCACCTCTCTTCCTCTATCTCTCCCCCCTTATCTTCTTCTCTCTCTCCCCCCCTCTTCCTCTCTCTCTCTCTCTCTCCCCCCCTCTTCCTCTCTCTCCCCCCTCTCTTCCTCTCCCCCCCTCTTCCTCTCTCTCTCTCTCTCTCTCCCCCCCCTCTTCCTCTCTCTCTCTCCCCCCCTCTTCCTCTCTCTCTCCCCCCCTCTCTTCCTCTCCCCCCCCCTCTTCCTCTCTCTCTCTCTTTCTCCCCACCCCTCTTTCACATTTACTTTCTGACATATTCATTTAGAGTGAGAAGTAGATATATATATGTGGGCTACTGCTGTCCTAACCACAACCAGACAGAGATAGAGAAAGAGCTGTCCATTTCCTCATAGAACTTCTATCCCTGGGTCTCTGCAGCAAAGTGTCCTTGTTGTCTCCATTACAAGACCAGAGCTTACCTACTTCCCCTTTTTCATAACACACAGTTGTGCAATTCAGTGTAGTGCTGGATGCCACGTGAGAGAGGAATGTGTGTGTGTGTGTGTGTGTGTGTGTGTGTGTGTGTGTGTGTGTGTGTGTGTGTGTGTGTGTGTGTGTGTGTGTGTGTGTGTGTGTGTGTGTGCTGAAGGTGCGGGTGTGGAGGTCTAGTACACAGAGAACCTGAGCTGATTTCAGCCTCTGATAACATTGAAAACATGAAGTACTGCAGTACTGCCGTACAAGCCATTGTAATGATTGGGCAGTACTGCCGTACAAGCCATTGTAATGATTGGGCAGTACTGCCGTACAAGCCATTGTAATGATTGGGCAGTACTGCCGTACAAGCCATTGTAATGATTGGGCAGTACTGCCGTACAAGCCATTGTAATGATTGGGCAGTACTGCCGTACAAGCCATTGTAACGGTATATAGATACCGTCCAGTAGGTTATAACTCCAACCCTGTTCCTGGAGAGATACCGTCCTGTACCTACAGGACGGTATCTCTCCAGGAACAGGAGATAACCTACAGGATGTTATCTCTCCAGGAACAGGGTTGGAGTGCCCTGATATAGGGCCTTAACAGGCAGCACAGGCTAGCTCTGATTTGTCAATAGCAAATGAGGAAATCTGGTCACTGTTTGGCCATACAGAACTTGTGTGTTGTTAAAAGGAAGTAGGAGTCATTATTCATCGATGTGAATAACACACAGCAGTTCTGTTACTAAACGTTGTACCAATTCTGTTACACAGCTTCCTCTCAACTCACCTCAACTGTTTTACTCTTCGTGTCCGCTACTCTTTACGGCTCCACGGTCTAAGCAAGATGGCGGTAACAACATGTGTAGCTAGACTGAGATTAAGATTGAGATTGTTCTTCTCAAATGTAGTACCATGATTAGCCCTGTTTATCTGGCCCTTATGGGTCCATTTGAAACAACTTTGTTGTGTGATTTAGAAAAAGAGAAACATATAAATAAATCCTGCGATGGAGACAGACAGTAGGCTTTACAGACAACAGACTTGGTTCAGATGTAAGTCTGGATGAATTTGATGAAACTGTGAGAAAACAAGAGCACCTTGTAGAGGAGTCCAACTCATTCCATGGAGGGACGAGTGTCTGCAGGTCTTTGGTTTTTCCTTTCAGTTAAGACCTAGACAACCAGGAGAGGGGAGTTCCTTACTGTAACCTAGACAACCAGGTGAGGGAAGTTCCTTACTAATCAGTGACCTTCATTCATCAATCAAGTACAAGGGAGGAGAACCCACAGACACTCAGTCCTCCGTGGAAGGAGTTTGACACCTGGAATGTAGAATAACTAGAGTTTCCAGTCCAGGTCGTTGTTTCCGTGGTGATGGTCGGTGGCGAGTTGTCACGACAATGGTCGAATGGCAAGGCAAGAGAAGAACATTTCACTTCTGCAGTGAAACACAGCTGCTTCCTGTATAGGGAGAGATACACACACACACACACACACACACACACACACACACACACACACACACACACACACACACAGCCCCCCTTCCGTTTATGTATACAGACCACTAGGTCTGCTTCTACATGAGGAAATGGCTGACATCATTAAAAAAAATGGAATTCCATTTTGTTCATTTTTTGTTCCTGTGAGCAGTTTCCCTTAAAGATAAATCAGCCCGAACTGTGCGATGTAGTAGGGAGTTGTAGTTTCTCTAAAGATAAATCAGATCAAGCCCGAACTGTGCGATGTAGTAGGGACTTGTAGTTTCTCTAAAGATAAATCAGATCCAGCCCGAACTGTGCAATGTAGTAGGGAGTTGTAGTTTCTCTAGAGATAAATCAGATCAAGCCTGAACTGTGCGATGTAGTAGGGAGTTGTAGTTTCTCTAAAGATAAATCAGATCCAGCCCGAACTGTGCGATGTAGTAGGGAGTTGTAGTTTCTCTAAAGATAAATCAGATCCAGCCCAAACTGTGCAATGTAGTAGGGAGTTGTAGTTTCTCCAAAGATAAATCAGATCAGGCCTGAACTGTATAATGTAGTAGGAAGTTGTAGTTTCCAACAGGCCAATATTCGACATAGAGGTAGTCAATGGATTTGAATGTGGTTTCTAGACAGGTTGGGACGAGGGTTAATCAATGGATTTGAATGTGGTTTCTAGACAGGTTGGGACGAGGGTTAATCAATGGATTTGAAGGTGGTTTCTAGACAGGTTGGGACGAGGGTTAATCAATGCATTTGAATGTGGTTTCTAGACAGGTTGGGACGAGGGTTAATCAATGGATTTGAAGGTGGTTTCTAGACAGGTTGGGACGAGGGTTAGTCAATGGATTTGAATGTGGTTTCTAGACAGGTTGGGACGAGGGTTAATCAATGGATTTGAATGTGGTTTCTAGACAGGTTGGGACGAGGGTTAATCAATGGATTTGAAGGTGGTTTCTAGACAGGTTGGGACGAGGGTTAATCAATGCATTTGAATGTGGTTTCTAGACAGGTTGGGACGAGGGTTAATCAATGGATTTGAATGTGGTTTCTAGACAGCCAAAGAGTTGATTCATAAGGGGGACATAGATGCTGTTAGTGGTAAGGTACCCACAGCATCAAGATTCAGCTTCCCCCGTCTCAGTCCCCCTCCTCCTCTCACCCTTTCACATTCTCAACCCTGCACCTGCTTAACCTCTCTTGATCTGTGGCTGTCTCTCTCTCTCTCTCTCTCTCACACACACACACACACACACCTGCCTCCCCCTCTCTCACCGTTCCTCATTCTCACAGTACCTACCTACAGTACCACCTAATCAACCCAGCTCCAAACCCAGACCTCTCTAGATGTCTGCCTGCCTGCCTGCCTGCCTGCCTGCCTGCCTGCCTGCCTGCCTGCCTGCCTGTCTGTCTGTCTGTCTGTCTGTCTGTCTGTCTGTCTGTCTGTCTGTCTGTCTGTCTGTCTGTACCACCTAATCAACCCAGCTCCAAACCCAGACCTCTCTAGATGCCTGCCTGCCTGCCTGCCTGCCTGCCTGCCTGCCTGCCTGCCTGCCTGCCTGCCTGCCTGTCTGTCTGTCTGTCTGTCTGTCTGTCTGCCTGTCTGTCAGCGTCTGGCCGGCACACACACACACACACACACACACACACACACACACACACACACACACACACACACACACACACACACACACACACACACAACCAAGTGTGAGAAGGTCTATTTCCACTTCTATTAGAGGTGCTGATCTCTGCCACCCTCTCACCTTGCCTGGTGGACTTCAAGTCAACATACATGTTTAATGCAGACAGAAGTGGACCCTACCTCCTTCCCCTTGCTCTGTCTGGTCATTGTGGTTTTACCAGGGCTGCTGTCTACGTCAATTCTCCTCTCTCCCCCTCTCTAAGCCCCTCCCTCACTCCCCTCTTCCTCCTTCCCTCTCTCTTTCGAGTCAGAAGTCGTCATTGGTGCCCTGACAGTCTCGTTTCTCAAGTCTGCGTTACACACGCCTACACACAGACATACACACTTATACACACACTGATATTTCCACCTGCGGTGACATCACTAGGCGTCACAATGGTGATGCTGTAGGATAGATAACCTCTAGAGAGAACCCAGAGAGAGAGAGAGAGAGAGAACCCAGAGAGAGAGAGAACCCAGAGAGAGAGAGAACCCAGAGAGAGAGAAAGCGAACCCAGAGAGAAAGGGAGAGAACCCAGAGAGAGAGGGAGAGAACCCAGAGAGAGAGAGAGAGGGAGAGAACCCAGAGAGAGAGAGAGGGAGAGAACCCAGAGAGAGAGAGGGAGAGAACCCAGAGAGAGAGAAAGCGAACCCAGAGAGTGAGAGAGAGAGAACCCAGAGAGAGAGAGAGAGAGAACCCAGAGAGAGAGAACCCAGAGAGAGAGAGAACAAAGCTGTGAATGATCTGAGAGACAAGGCAAGAAGGACATTTTATGCCATCAAAAGGAATATAAAATTCCACATAACAATTAGGATCTGGCTAAAAATACTTGAATCAGTTATAGAACCCATTGCCCTTTATGGTTGTGAGGTCTGGGGTCCGCTCACCAACCAAGAATTCACAAAATGGGACAAACACCAAATTGAGACTCTGCATGCAGAATTCTGCAAAAATATCCTCAGTGTACAGCGTAAAACACCAAATAATGCATTAGGCCGATACCCACTAATTATCAAAATCCAGAAAAGAGACGTTAAATTCTACAACCACCTAAAAGGAAGCGATTCACAAACCTTCCATAACAAAGCCATCACCTACAGAGTGATGAACCTGGAGAAGACTCCCCTAAGCAAGCTGGTCCTGGGGCTCTGTTCACAAACACAAACAGACCTCACAGAGCCCCGGGACAGCAACACAATTAGACCCAACCAAATCATGAGAAAACAAAAAGATAACTTGACACATTGGAAAGAATTCACAAAAAAACAGAGCAAACTAGAATGCTATTTGGCCCTAAACAGAGAGGACACAGTGGCAGAATACCTGACCACTGTGACTGACCCAAACTTAAGGAAAGCTTTGAGTTTGTACAGACTCAGTGAGCATAGCCTTGCTATTGAGAAAGGCCACCGTAGGCAGACCTGGCTCTTAAGAGAAGACAGGCTATGTGCACACTGTCCACAAAATGAGGTTGGAACTGAGCTGCACTTCCTAACCTCCTGCCAAATGTATAACCATATTAGAGAGACATATTTTCCTCAGATTACACAGATCGACAAAGAATTTGAAAACCCAATTTTGTTAAACTCCCATATCTACTGGGTGAAATACCACAGTGTGCCATCACAGCAGCAAGATGTGTGACCTGTTGCCACAAGAAAAGGGCAACCAGTGAAGAACAAACACCATTGTAAATACAACCCACGAGAGAGAGAGGCAGAAAGAGAGAGAGAGAGAGAGAAAGCGTGGGCTGATGTGAAACATGGTCACCGTACGTGTGTGTGGGGGTGTGACACTTTTGGGCTGTCAAAACCGTTAATGCATGTGTGTGTGTGTGGGGGTGGGGGGGGGGGGGGAGAGACCTACAGTATATCTCTGTGTGGATGAGTAGGTCTAAGAGTCTGTGGGTTGTATCTGTGACGTTTCTAACCACCCTATCTAACCACTAGCTGTGTGTGAGGCTGGGGGAACCTCCCACGTGCCCCATGTCAGATCCCAAACACTCTGCTACTACGGACCATAGAGAAGGAGTTAAGGGTAGACATCTTGTAAGACACGCTCTAACGCACTACTGCGCATCCCTCTCTCACTCACTCTCTCTCTCTTTCACACTCCCCCCTCTCTCTCTCCCCCTCGCTCTCTCTTTCATGCCCTACCGCTCTCTCTTAGATCTCTGTGCAACCCAGTTTCCCTTCCCTTCTCTGTCTATCGTATTTTAACTTTATGAAAAGAGATGATGTTTCGCTTTCCTATTGTGGCCAATAGTGTTTCAACGACGTGGAAATGAGTAGCCTATTTACTACTTACGTATTCAACCACTGATCAAGGTCATGTCATCTCATGTGTGTGTGTGTGTGTGTGTGTGTGTATGGTGTGTGTGTGTGTGTGTGTGTGTGTGTGTGTGTGTGTGTGTGTGTGTGTGTGTGTGTGTGTGTGTGTGTGTGTGTGTGTGTGTGTGTGTGTGTGTGTGTGTGTGTGTATGGTGTGTGTGTGTGTATGGTGTGTGTGTGTGTATGGTGTGTGTGTGTGTATGGTGTGTGTGTGTGTGTGTGTGTCTGTGTGTGTGTGTGTGTGTGTGTGTGTGTGTGTGTGTGTGTGTGTGTGTGTGTGTATATTTACTTGACGTTTGATTGATTGATGTGTGTCCCTGCAGTGCCACGGGAGCAGCTGTTACAGACGGAGGAGTACGACCTGAACGTGGTGCGTCTCTGTCTCCAGGTGTTCCTACAGGACGACAGCGGACACTGCAACCGCGCCCTCAACCCCATTGTCACAAACCCCATCTATGACAACAGTGAGTATATCTAGGCTAACACTAGCTAGCCTAGACAGTGAATAGCCAGACTAACACTAGCACAAACCCATCTACGACAACAGTGAGTATAGCTATGCTAATGCTAGCTAGCTTAAATAACTCCATATACGATAACCGTAAAATAGCCAGGCTAATGCTAGCACCAACCCTAGCCAGGCTAATGCTCGCTAGCACCATCCCCATCTACAGCAACAGTGAGTATCCAGTAGCTAGGCTAACCCTAGCTTGCTTACAGACTTCTATATATATTACCAGTGAGCACTGTAGCTAGGCTAACACTAGCTAGGACTAACCCTAGCCAGGCTAAAGCTAGCTAGCACCAACCTCATCTAAGACAACAGTGAGTAGAAGCAAGAGTGACTGCTACGCTAATGCTATCTTATGACGTTAGATGGAGGTTTTGAGTGTGGCCTGGCTACATTCTCTGTCTGACATTGCACCCCTTCTGTTTATAGAGGAAGAGGAAGCAAGCAGACCACAAACTCAACATTAACATGAATGTTTTAAGCAGCACGGTTGCCGTGGTTCACTTCCTCATATGAAAACATGCATGTGATTCTCTATCTAGTTATAGAGAGCACTCCAAAATAACTTGATGCCCCTGTCGTCTGTCCCTAGTGGTCTGGTGTTAAACTGTCTGACTGAAGCTGCTGGAAGTCATTTTTTTTTATACCTGACAAGAGTGTAGGGTTAAAGAGATTTTTCACTCACAATAAACATACATGGCATGCTTGCGCGCACACACACACACACACACACACACACACACACACACACACACACACACACACACACACACACACACACCTTGTAACATTTGCCATCTCCTCTCCTGTAACCTTTGTCACCAAGGGGCTCCGAACACGGCTGAGCTGCGTATCTGTCGGGTTAACAGGAACAGTGGTTGTGTGAAGGGAGGAGACGAGATCTTTCTGCTGTGTGATAAAGTCCAGAAAGGTACAGCATGTCCACAGCATGTCAAGAAATTGAAAATATGTTTTCTCACCTTCCCTACCATGGATTACAATGTACTGTTATATGTGTCTCTTTTCATCCATTCATCCATTCATCCATCCATCCATCCATTCATCCATCCATCCATCCATTCATCCATCCATCCATCCATTCATCCATCCATCCATCCATTCATCCATCCATTCATCCATCCATCCATCCATCCATCCATCCATCCATCCATTCATCCAGGCACTTCCTTAGTCAAAGTCCTTGTCTCTCCTCTCCTATTCACTCACTCCTTCATTTCCTCATCCCTCCATCCCTCCCATTCCCTGCTCCTGTCCAGATGACATTGAGGTGCGTTTCTTCACTCCTGGCTGGGAGGCTAAGGGCTCCTTCTCCCAGGCTGACGTTCACCGCCAGGTGGCCATTGTATTTAAGAGCCCGCCCTACTACGACACGTCCATCACCGGCCCGGTCACTGTGCACATGCAGTTACGCCGTCCCACCGACCAGGAAGTCAGCGAGCCCATGGAGTTCAGATATCTACCCGACGACAAGGGTGAGGAAGCCATATCATTTTTATATTCATTCTCTCCCTGTTGTAATAATAGTTTACTCATTAATTTTGACTGCTCTATTAATCAGGAACATACCATATGAATGTTGCTTTCCACTGGCTGACACTTTAACATAGTATCTGTGTGTTGTCTACAGATCCCTATGGTTGCCAGGAGAAGAAGAGGAGAAGAGAGCACCTGATTAAAACCTTACCCGGGTTCCTACCTTTAAGTGGAATGAATCAGATGAACAGACCGAAGGCAGTACCACACAGTCCCATGGCCCAGTCCATGAGAAAAGGTAAGAAAACACACACACACAAACTACGTAACCAACCCCGACCTAGACCCAGACACGGATCCTCTTATCTTAAACCACCTGCTACCCCTCTTTATCTGTGTTTGTCTTTCTGTCTGTGGCTGTCTGTGGAACACTCACACACACACACTCACACACACACTCTCACACACACACTCACACACACACTCACACACACACTCACACACACACTCTCACACTCACACACACACTCACACACACACACTCACACACACACATAAAATCTCCCACTGAAATAAACGCACGAAAGTCGTGATATTGATGGAACTTTATTTAACAACCTGGTCTCAGAGCAAAACATATTATATTTTACGAAATCCATGCCACTCTATTTAGTGTGATATGTTACTTTACATTAGGTTACATTACATTGGCCTACCAATGTAATAGCGGTCGTACAATATAATACGAATTGCAGGACGTATAGTATCCTACACCTTGATTGCATTTGACCCGTTTAGTATGATGTATTACATTCGACTAGTTTAGTGTTTTGGGGCTCCCGAGTGGTGCAGTGGTCTAAGGTACTGCTGCATCGCTGTGCTAGAGGCATCACTACAGACCCTGGTTTGATCCCGGGCTGTATCACAACCGGCCCGTGATCGGGAGTCCCATAGGATGGCTCACAATTGGCCCAGCATCATCCGGGTAAGGGGAGGGTTTGGCCGGGGTAGGCCATCATTGTAAATAAGAATTTGTTCTTAACTGACTTGCCTAGTTAAATAAAGGTTAAATGATTTATTTATTTTTAAGTATGAGGTTTGACTAGTTTAGTGTGATATATTACGTTCAACTAGTTTAGTATGATATATTACGTTAGGTTAGGGTTAGGAGTTAGGTTAAATGTTAAAGGTTAGGGTTAGCGGAAAGGTTAGCTAACATGTTAAGCAGTTGCAAAGTAGCTAAAAAGTAGTAAGTAGTTGCAAAATTGCTAATTAGCTAAAACGCTAAAGTTGTCCGTGATGAGATTCGAACGCACAACATTTGAGATGCTAGCTCCACGTTCACGTTATACATATCATACTAAATAGAGTGGCTTGGATTTTAGGAAAATATTTGGCGTTTTTGCTCTGAGACCAGGCTGTATTTAAGCCTTGTTGTAGAGATGTATTGTTTTGCTCTGAGACCAGGCTGTATTTAAGCCTTGTTGTAGAGATGTATTGTTTTGCTCTGAGACCAGGCTGTATTTAAGCCTTGTTGTAGAGATGTATTGTTTTGCTCTGAGACCAGGCTGTATTTAAGCCGTGTTGTAGAGATGTATTGTTTTGCTCTGAGACCTGGCTGTATTTAAGCCTTGTTGTAGAGATGTATTGTTTTGCTCTGAGACCAGGCTGTATTTAAGCCTTGTTGTAGAGATGTATTGTTTTGCTCTGAGACCAGGCTGTATTTAAGCCGTGTTGTAGAGATGTATTGTTTTGCTCTGAGACCAGGCTGTATTTAAGCCGTGTTGTAGAGATGTATTGTTTTGCTCTGAGACCAGGCTGTATTTAAGCCGTGTTGTAGAGATGTATTGTTTTGCTCTGAGACCAGGCTGTATTTAAGCCTTGTTGTAGAGATGTATTGTTTTGCTCTGAGACCAGGCTGTATTTAAGCCTTGTTGTAGAGATGTATTGTTTTGCTCTGAGACCAGGCTGTATTTAAGCCGTGTTGTAGAGATGTATTGTTTTGCTCTGAGACCAGGCTGTATTTAAGCCGTGTTGTAGAGATGTATTGTTTTGCTCTGAGACCAGGCTGTATTTAAGCCTTGTTGTAGAGATGTATTGTTTTGCTCTGAGACCAGGCTGTATTTAAGCCTTGTTGTAGAGATGTATTGTTTTGCTCTGAGACCAGGCTGTATTTAAGCCGTGTTGTAGAGATGTATTGTTTTGCTCTGAGACCAGGCTGTATTTAAGCCTTGTTGTAGAGATGTATTGTTTTGCTCTGAGACCAGGCTGTATTTAAGCCTTGTTGTAGAGATGTATTGTTTTGCTCTGAGACCAGGCTGTATTTAAGCCTTGTTGTAGAGATGTATTGTTTTGCTCTGAGACCAGGCTGTATTTAAGCCGTGTTGTAGAGATGTATTGTTTTGCTCTGAGACCAGGCTGTATTTAAGCCGTGTTGTAGAGATGTATTGTTTTGCTCTGAGACCAGGCTGTATTTAAGCCTTGTTGTAGAGATGTATTGTTTTGCTCTGAGACCAGGCTGTATTTAAGCCTTGTTGTAGAGATGTATTGTTTTGCTCTGAGACCAGGCTGTATTTAAGCCTTGTTGTAGAGATGTATTGTTTTGCTCTGAGACCAGGCTGTATTTAAGCCTTGTTGTAGAGATGTATTGTTTTGCTCTGAGACCAGGCTGTATTTAAGCCGTGTTGTAGAGATGTATTGTTTTGCTCTGAGACCAGGCTGTATTTAAGCCTTGTTGTAGAGATGTATTGTTTTGCTCTGAGACCAGGCTGTATTTAAGCCGTGTTGTAGAGATGTATTGTTTTGCTCTGAGACCAGGCTGTATTTAAGCCGTGTTGTAGAGATGTATTGTTTTGCTCTGAGACCAGGCTGTATTTAAGCCTTGTTGTAGAGATGTATTGTTTTGCTCTGAGACCAGGCTGTATTTAAGCCTTGTTGTAGAGATGTATTGTTTTGCTCTGAGACCAGGCTGTATTTAAGCCGTGTTGTAGAGATGTATTGTTTTGCTCTGAGACCAGGCTGTATTTAAGCCTTGTTGTAGAGATGTATTGTTTTGCTCTGAGACCAGGCTGTATTTAAGCCTTGTTGTAGAGATGTATTGTTTTGCTCTGAGACCAGGCTGTATTTAAGCCTTGTTGTAGAGATGTATTTCTATATAGACAACAACACTAATCTCCAAACCTCCTCTTTGCCAGACATCAACAACATGTACATGAAACAGCCCTCTCCCGCTATGATGCGCCAAACCCCTCCTACCATGTACAACCACGCCAACCAACATTACCAACAACATAGCCCTCAGCAGCGCACAATGATGACATCCATCAACCAGATGTGGCCCCAACCCAACCCGACTTTGTCCCTGGAGACCATCAGAATTAACCCCTCGAGCACCGGTAGTAGCCAGGGTAACGCTATGCAGCAACAGCAGGTGAACCACTGTGTTACCTCTGGGTACCTTCATGGAGGGGAGAGCAGCGGTAGTGGAGGCGGTGGTGGTGGTGGTAACATCCTGCCCCAACTCACCATGGGGGACCTGCAATGTCTGGGTCTGGAGTCCAATCTCCAGGGTCCTTCGGCCAGCCAAACCCAGCCCGGTGGGCCTGATCTCCAGCACCTCCAGCACCCTCACCCCCAGCACCCTCACCCCCATCACCCTCACCAGCGGCAGCACTTCCAACAGCATAGACACCAGCAGCCCCACCAGAGGAAAGTGTCATCCTTCTCCCAGGGCATGGGGAGCCAGGAAGGGCAGATCCAGGGGAACCAGACCCAGCACCTCCAGGCACCCTGGAACAGCGGTGGCGACGCGGGGTCTCTGGGGTTGGGCTTCCTCCTGGATAGCGTGGAGAGTGATGAGATCATCCAGGGCCTGGTGGGAGGAGGGGACCCTCAGGCCACCTTCCAACTGAAGCAGGAGCCCCTAACTGGGGGACAGGAGGGCCAGATGATCGCCTCTTGTTCCTTCTCCGCCTCGGACGGCCAGCAGCAGCAGTCGTACGCCAACCTCCTCCCCAGGCCTATGAGTAACAGCAACGGCGTCGCCATGGAGACAGCAAGGCATGAAAGCACCAATAGCAATTCCAACAACATCCAGGCCCTCAAGAACTTACAGAACCCCTTCACCCCAGCCAATGGAATGGGGCAAGAAGGTGCCCATTTTGACTCCTTGGCTGCCTGGGCCTTTTTCACTCCACCGCAGTGACTTGGCACATTCTCAGCCTGTGGGAAATGCTTCAGGCAGTCTCAGTGAGCAAATGCTTAGTCATTTTGTCTGTGCAAGAATGCCGTCAGAACTTGTGAACAGATATAGAGATATTTTCAGGGCAAAGGTAACTCAACTGGCTATATGAATATGATATGAATGTACTTTTCTTTTTATCACTCAATCAGTGTCAGAGTTAGATGGGTTGAGTTCTCTGCCAACAGAAGTAAGCAATGCTTTGTGGTTTTAACACGATGGATATGCTTTTGAGGAAAAGGGGGATAAAGGTTAAGATAAACAGGTATGTTTTTGTCAACACTTTACTTGAAGTGGGCTGTTATAACGGCCTTACTAACGCATACAGCTGTAGGAATGTCGTTAAACCTCCCATGAAATGACCCCAAATCATGTTGTTCAGTTAAAAAGAACACACGGTTAAAATGGTTCACACCGTTCAAACCAATGAGGGTTCGGAACTTTAAAGCCGTTTATCTCAGGATGATCTTTTATCAGATAGAACCTTGTAGTTCTAATGTTCCGATTCAACTGTCTACTGTTCCATGTTCCATGACAGTGTTATGTTGATCATAGAGCCTACCGAGTGGCCCGGTGGTCTAAGACACGGTTCTAACTGTGCCACTAGAGATCCTGGTTTGAGTCCAGGCTCTGTCGCAGCCGGCCGCGACCGGGAGACCCATGGGGCTGCGCACAATTGGCCCAGTGTCGTCCGGGTTAGGGGAGAGTTTGGCCGGCCGGGATGTCCTTGTCCCATCGCACTCTAGCGACTCCTGTGGCGGGCCGGGCGCAAATGCACGTTGACACGGTCGTCAGGTGACACTGTGTTTCCTCCGACACATTGGTGCGGCTGGCTTCTGGGTTAAGCGGACATTGTGTCAAGAAGGAGTGCGGCTTGGCTGGGTCGTGTTTAGGAGGACTCTCGACCTTCGCCTCTCCCGAGTCCGTACGGGAGTTGCAGCGATGGGACAAGACTGTAACTACCAATTGGAGACCATGAAATTGGGGAGAAGAAGGGGTAAAAATACAAAAAATATAAAAACATTTATAAAGGTTGATCATAAAAAACTGTCATGACCTGTTACGTCAGCTGTTATAACAGCATTATAGAGGTATTACGACAAGTCCACTTTGGGTAAAGTGTTCCATGTCCTGTACATCTACAATAAAGCCAGTTGAGAGTTTAGCATGTTCAATCGCTACAAATGCTATAGCTCTGAAGAGTGGCGAGGTACTCAGATTCCCTCAGAGGAAGATTCTGGGAGTGTCCAGTCAGTCACTGTTGGAATACTTCAGAGATGCGTCCTTGTTTCCTTTCCTTGACCTATCCCGTCACTCACTGAGCTACGAGTGATAGTATAGCTGAAAGCAAAGTGACCACCTTATTACTTCCACCAATCCAACCAATTGAGATCCATGATGACTTCAGGTGAGGTAGCAAGGATGCATTTCTAGAGTCTTTCAACAGGACCAGTGGTAGGTAGCACTGTGGTATTCCCTGGTAATGGCTATGTCATATTAATAATCACGTGTGCTATCTATCCCAGAGTTCTCAGAGCATTGTGATGTGATCAACACTACGGAACATCCCAAATGGCACCCTATTCCCTAGTGCACTATATTAGGGCTCTGATCAAAACTAGTGCACGGTATAGGGAATAAGGTGCACTTTGGGATGCTGACCGTGGTTCCACATCAAATGCATCAGTTACTTTTCATGTCATAATTTACCCAAATACTGTATGTATGGTTTATAAATACTGTATGTATGGTTTATAAATACAGTTGTATGGTTTATAAATACTGTATGTATGGTTTATAAATACTGTATGTATGGTTTATAAATACTGTATGTATGGTTTATAAATGTTGATGTGTTTTTGTCGTAAAAAGTTTTGTTATTATTTTCATGAACAACATTTTGTAAGCTGATGATGTTTCTGTGGTATTTTCCTAAATGTTTTATGCAATTAATTCTTAATAAAAATCTTTATTTTATTGCAGACAAGTTTGCAATTGATTGTATCGAATGGGAAACAACATACTTAGTACTCATTTCCAGTGGACGAAATAATCAGTATTTCATGTTTGCCATAATCTCTGAAACTAAAATTGTACTTAATTGTGTCAGGCGACATATTATATTTTCCCTGATTCTTGTAACTTTTTAATGACATTTGAGCCTAATAATTTAAAGTGCATCTTCTCCGTTGATCTAAGATATGAAATATGAAAGATCATTACAGGGCGGCCCTAATGTAACAATGTTTACAGTATCTTTAACCAATAGCAAGATGTTGTCCTCGTGACTCGTCCTTGTTAGACACAGGTCCTTTCTGGAGGTCGGACAGCCAATCCCGTAGCTCTACTGTGGTTATATTCATGCTCACTTTTTTTTGTTGCCTTAAAGTTGCCTATTGCATGATTTACAGTAAACCAGTGTTCACCATTCCTGTCTTTGGATGGGGCAATAGTCATCTGTGGTGATGCAATGCTGGGTGTTCTGGTAAATGGATACAGTGTTTTTAACCACCCCACTGTCCAAATTTCCAGTCATGCTTTTTAAAACATTTTTTTTTTATTTTCTTGTGCATCCCAAATGGTACCCTATTCCCTATGTAGTGCACTACTTTTGACCAGGGCCTATAGAGTTGAATTGGGCTTGAGTTGGGCTCTGGTCAAAAGTAGTGCACAGTGGTGGGAAAAGTACCCAATTGTCAAACTGTAGTAAAAACAAAGATACCTTAATAGAAAATGACTCAAGTAAAAGTGAAAGTCACCCAGTAAAATACTATTTGAGTAAAAGTCTAAACTTATTTGCTTTTAAATATACTTAAGTATAAAAAGTATATGTAATTGCTCAAATGTACTTGTCAAAAGTAAAAATAGAAATCATTTCAAATTCCTTATATTAAGCAAACCAGACGGCACCATTTTCTTGTTTATTTTTTTAATTTACGGATAGGCAGGAACACACTCCAACACTCAGACATCATTTATAAACAAAGCATTTGTGTTTAGTGAGTCAGATCAGAGGACCGAGGTAAAGACAGTTTGAAGTTGGATATTCAACAGATATTCGCACTTACAAACCTCAATAGCTTTCAAACCACTTGAGCCACAGACTCCAAATAAGTGTCATGATGTAGAAAAAATTGTGCACAACAATGCACAGATTTTATTTTCACGATTTGGACATTAATTCACTTTCCAAAGCTAATAAACATGTGGAAATGTGAGCAGCATTTTCTATTCCTAGTTGAATTAGTTAGGGAGCGTAAACAAAGTACAAACTTTTTTTACATTTGAATTTCGATAGCTCCTTGGTCATGTGACCTACTTGACTCAAACAAGGTTCAGAATGTCCACTGACTACCCTTCTATATTGCACACCCGTTGGTTTGTTCATTTTCATCTCACACGTTTTTACATGAATTTCTCAAACTTAAAAATGTCAATAGCTCCTTGGTCATGTGACCTACTGACTTCAAACAAGGTTCAGAATGTCCACGGACTAGCCTTATATATTGCACACTCTTGTTTGTGTACTGTAAAATCATGCATTGTAACGTACATTTTTCATAGTTTAAAAATGTCAATAGCTCCTTGGTCATGTCAATTACACACCTAAGAAGCGTGCAGTTGATATACACCCATATTGTGTAACCTCTAGTCATGTGTCTTCTATATTGTTGTACATTAATATTAGTTTGACAATTAGGGGGTTCAGTCCAGTGTTTACCCTTTTCTTTAGTATTTATCCATAATAATTGGTAGTTCTAAGTACTTATTAACCCTGTTTTTTGTATATTTTGCCACAGTATTTAACAGCGGTACACAATAGGAGAGAGACAGATAATGTCTCCTTTCATCGTTAATATCAACCATAAAGGAAAAGGGCAAAGTATTGACGCATTGTGTCTTCTAACTGTCCAAGAATAGGATCCAAAGTGTTAGGAAATGTTTGTTCCCATAAATACAAAGGAGGATGTGTCTCCTAGAGGTCAACCGATTATGATTTTTCAACGCCGATACCGATACCGATTATTGGAGGACCAAAAAAGCCGATACCGATTAAATCGGCTGATTTTTATATATATATTTGTAATAATGACAAGTACAACAATACTGAATGAACAATGAACACTTTAATTTTAACTTAATATAACACATAAATAAAATCTATTTAGTCTCAAATAAATAATGATGTTCAATTTGGTTTAAATAATGCAAAAACACAGTGTTGGAGAAGAATGCTTCTCAACAGTTTTTACCCCCAAGCCATAAGACTTCTGAACAGGTAACCAATGGTTACCCGGACTATTTACATTGTGTGCCTCTCAGTACCATTTGTATTTCATATACCTTTGACTATTGGGGTGGCAGGGTAGCCTAGTGGTTAGAGCTTTGGGCCAGTAACCGAATGGATGCAAGTTCGAATCCCCGAGTTGACATGGTACAGATCTTTAGTATTGCCAGGCTAATCTCGGGAGTTGATAGGCCATGCCAATTAATCGGTCTCTCCTCATACCTCTGGCACTTTAGTCAGACTGTGTAAAAACGTTATGATGGGGCCGGCAACGGAGTTCCCATTGACTTAAGCACCACGGAGACCAATCAGGAGAGAATACATACAGGTCAAGGGTGCCAATTGAAAGTCAAGGGGTAAGTAAAGTGCCTTTTGGATGACTCTCTCTTAACAGAGAACCCCTGTGGTTCAAGTGAAGAGCTACCCCTATGTCTGACAGTGACAGAGCCAGCAGCCAAGAGCTACCCTTCCCCTTTCAGTCTGCTCTGCGCATGTCTGACAGTGACAGAGCCAGCAGCCAAGAGCTACCCTCCCCTTTCAGTCTGCTCTGCGCATGTCTGACAGTGACAGAGCCAGCAGCCAAGAGCTACCCTTCCCCTTTCAGTCTGCTCTGCGCATGTCTGACAGTGACAGAGCCAGCAGCCAAGAGCTACCCTCCCCTTTCAGTTTGCTCTGCGCATGTCTGACAGTGACAGAGCCAGCAGCCAAGAGCTACCCTCCCCTTTCAGTCTGCTCTGCGCATGTCTGACAGTGACAGAGCCAGCAGCCAAGAGCTACCCTCCCCTTTCAGTCTGCTCTGCGCATGTCTGACAGTGACAGAGCCAGCAGCCAAGAGCTACCCTCCCCTTTCAGTCTGCTCTGCGCATGTCTGACAGTGACAGAGCCAGCAGCCAAGAGCTACCCTCCCCTTTCAGTCTGCTCTGCGCATGTCTGACAGTGACAGAGCCAGCAGCCAAGAGCTACCCTCCCCTTTCAGTTTGCTCTGCGCATGTCTGACAGTGACAGAGCCAGCAGCCAAGAGCTACCCTCCCCTTTCAGTCTGCTCTGCGCATGTCTGACAGTGACAGAGCCAGCAGCCAAGAGCTACCCTCCCCTTTCAGTCTGCTCTGCGCATGTCTGACAGTGACAGAGCCAGCAGCCAAGAGCTACCCTCCCCTTTCAGTCTGCTCTGCGCATGTCTGACAGTGACAGAGCCAGCAGCCAAGAGCTACCCTCCCCTTTCAGTCTGCTCTGCGCATGTCTGACAGTGACAGAGCCAGCAGCCAAGAGCTACCCTCCCCTTTCAGTCTGCTCTGCGCATGTCTGACAGTGACAGAGCCAGCAGCCAAGAGCTACCCTCCCCTTTCAGTCTGCTCTGCGCATGTCTGACAGTGACAGAGCCAGCAGCCAAGAGCTACCCTCCCCTTTCAGTCTGCTCTGCGCATGTCTGACAGTGACAGAGCCAGCAGCCAAGAGCTACCCTCCCCTTTCAGTCTGCTCTGCGCATGTCTGACAGTGACAGAGCCAGCAGCCAAGAGCTACCCTCCCCTTTCAGTTTGCTCTGCGCATGTCTGACAGTGACAGAGCCAGCAGCCAAGAGCTACCCTCCCCTTTCAGTCTGCTCTGCGCATGTCTGAAAGTGACAGAGCCAGCAGCCAAGAGCTACCCTTCCCCTCTCAGTCTGCTCTGCGCATGTCTGACAGTGACAGAGCCAGCAGCCAAGAGCTACCCTCCCCTTTCAGTCTGCTCTGCGCATGTCTGACAGTGACAGAGCCAGCAGCCAAGAGCTACCCTCCCCTTTCAGTCTGCTCTGCGCATGTCTGACAGTGACAGAGCCAGCAGCCAAGAGCTACCCTCCCCTTTCAGTCTGCTCTGCGCATGTCTGACAGTGACAGAGCCAGCAGCCAAGAGCTACCCTCCCCTTTCAGTCTGCTCTGCGCATGTCTGACAGTGACAGAGCCAGCAGCCAAGAGCTACCCTCCCCTTTCAGTTTGCTCTGCGCATGTCTGACAGTGACAGAGCCAGCAGCCAAGAGCTACCCTCCCCTTTCAGTCTGCTCTGCGCATGTCTGAAAGTGACAGAGCCAGCAGCCAAGAGCTACCCTTCCCCTCTCAGTCTGCTCTGCGCATGTCTGACAGTGACAGAGCCAGCAGCCAAGAGCTACCCTCCCCTTTCAGTCTGCTCTGCGCATGTCTGAAAGTGACAGAGCCAGCAGCCAAGAGCTACCCTTCCCCTTTCAGTCTGCTCTGCGCATGTCTGACAGTGACAGAGCCAGCAGCCAAGAGCCACCCTTCCCCTCTCAGTCTGCTCTGCGCATGTCTGAAAGTGACAGAGCCAGCAGCCAAGAGCTACCCTTCCCCTCTCAGTCTGCTCTGCGCATGTCTGAAAGTGACAGAGCCAGCAGCCAAGAGCCACCCTTCCCCTCTCAGTCTGCTCTGCGCATGTCTGACAGTGACAGAGCCAGCAGCCAAGAGCTACCCTCCCCTCTCAGTCTGCTCTGCGCATGTCTGAAAGTGACAGAGCCAGCAGCCAAGAGAGTTTTTCACAGTATGTCGTAACAAATTATTACACTTATGAATGTATGTAAAATTCTAATATGTATTAGATCCAGTACAATGCAATAACTATAGTCCACTGACTATATAAGGGTAGTCAGTGGACATTCTGAACCTTGTTCGAAGTCAGTAAGTCACATGACCAAGGAGCTATTGAAATTGAAAGTTTGAAAAATTCATGTTAAAATGTGTGAAATGAAAATGGACAAACTAAAGGGTGTGCAATGTGTAGGCCCACTGAGTGGACATTCTGAACCTTGTTTGAAGTTAGTAGATCATATGACGAAAGAGCTATTGAAATTCAAAAATTGTAATAAATCATTTTAAATGATGCGAGATGTAAATCGACAAAACAAAGTAAGGGCAATATGCCATCGGGTTAGCTAGATCCAGTTTTTAAAGTTTTAGGAATAATGGTGAAAGAGCTATTGAAATTTAAAAAAAAATAGTTTGTCACTATATTGACAGTCCCTAACTGCTGTTGGTGAACGTAAGGAAAACTACAGGCGAATATCCGTCGAATATCCAATCTGAAACTAACTTTACCTCGGTGATCAGAGGCAGTAGGGATGACCAGGGATGTTCTCTAGATATGTGCGTGAATTGGACCATTTTTCTGTCCTGCTGAGCATTTCAAACACAACGAGTACTTTGGGTATCAGGCAAAATGTATGGAATGAAAAGTTCATCATATTCTATAGCAATGTAGTGAAGTAAAAGTAAAAGTTGTCAAAAATATAAATAATACAGTACAGATAGCCCATAAAATGACTTAAGTAGTACTTTAAAGTATTTTTTACTTAAGTACTTTGCACCACTGATATGGAATAGGGTGCAATTTACAACACAAACTTGTTCATGATGTAGCTGTCTGGCTTCCACATTGTGGTTGTGGGTTGATTCAAGGCTTAGGCATAGAGGTTCCTCTATTCTGGTAGCTAATATTGAAGAACAATTACAAAACAGTTCTGAAAGATTTTAGTGTTCTGTTTTTATTAGATGTGACTGTACGTGACCTTTTGAAGACACAGGACATTCATTTAATATATCATTTTACACTTCTTGTTGTCAGGCTGAAATAGTGTAATCGATCATAAGTCAGAACCTCTGTCTATGTGATAAGAGGCTATTTCCCGCTAATGAACAAATGAAATATCTTAACATCCAATCCATTATTGCCTAACTAATGTTACTGGAAGGTACATCGACCGGTGGCAGGTAGCCTAGTGGTTAGAGCGTTGGGCCAGTAACCAAACGGTTGCTGATTCAATCTCTAGCTGACAAGGTAAAAATCGGTCGTTCTGCCCCTGAACAAGGCAGTTTAACCCACTGTTCCCCGGAAGGCCGTCATTGTAAATAATCATTTGTTTTTAACTGACTTGCCTCGTTAAATAAAGGTTACTTCTTTTTTTTTACGTAAAAAATGAGGCACCAAAATCAAATGTAATGACTCAACATAAAGCTTTCCCATAATGCTTTTTATTAAATACTGTTGCCAAAGTCATCCCCTAGGCTAGCCTCAGTTCCCTAATGTTATTTTGTCATCGTCAACTGTAACGACGTTTCCATCCACAGTTTTTATGCGACTAAAGTCATACCTTATAAAAAACAGAATCAGCACAGCTGTGATGGAAACATGAATTTTCAGTACAATTATATAAATGCCGAAAGATAATTTGTTCGTTTGACATGGTGGGATCTTTTTGTGTAGGCAAGGTAATTATGCTGGAATTGGCAGTGGAAAGGATTTTTATGCGCAATTATTGATATGATAACCATCATATCGAAGTAAACTTGGGAGTCATGTGATGACATTGTTCCACTACCACTCTGGAAACCATGCAGTTTAAATGAGGCTACATGTGAAATAAGTTATGATGAACTTGAAAGGGTGGAGGAAGGTCACAGGAGGAGCTTGGTGCTCCGTTACAATAAACGCCGAGGTTCTTATACTGGTGACGTGATGATCAATGCTTAACTGCCGTTTAGACAAATAAAAACATTCTTGCTCTTATCCATAATGTCTTCATGTAGACGAGCCGACCCACAGAGCCCTGGCTACAACTCACATACCCAGACAGGCAGACGAACATTTTATATTTTACGCAGAAGGTTTTTTTGTAACAAAATGTGATGGAAACACATTGAACATTAGAATGTTATTCGGGTCATGAAAACTTAAGAGAAAGAGTACATTTTGTGTGACCTACATCATCACACACTGGTTTGTATCTGCAACAAGTCCGTTTTGGTGGAAATGCGCATATATTCTTTATGCAGATTTTTTAATATTTGAAAGAATATCTGTTGCCAATTGTATGAAAACCTGGCTAATGTCACAAAAGGTTTCATTTGTAGGGCCTCGAGGGATGATTCAAACACATCAAGATTGTGATGATGTCAACACAAAATTGTGTTCTTTCCCTTGTGTCACATACACCTCCCTCGCCCACCCCTTCCCCTGAGGAGAGGTTGAGTCAGGTCAGGGCCTGTATTCACAAAGTTCAGAGTAGCTGATTTGGGATCAGTTTTGCCTTTTAAATCATTACTATTATAATGTGTTTACCAGTATTCACAAAGAGTCTTAAAGTTGTGTACTGATCTAGGATCAATTGTGTCCTTTAGATCATAATGAATAAGATGATATGAACAGGGGGGACCTGATCCTAGATCAGCACTCCTACTCTGTAATCTGCTTCACTCTTTTTCACTTTCTCTTTGATGATTGAGTTGCTGAGAAATGCTGCTATGCTACCTGAGTCTGTGGCTTTCAACAAGAGCTGTCTGTCTGTCTGTCTGTCTGACGGGAGTCTCCACTCCTTCTATCTCCTCAGGTCTGTGTCACAGCTTCTTTAGTGCAGCGACACTACTGTGTCAATAAACAGCATGAGGGGTGGGGAAGAGCGAGAGAGAGAGAGA
The DNA here is from genome assembly GCF_016432855.1 of Salvelinus namaycush. NCBI lineage: Eukaryota > Metazoa > Chordata > Actinopteri > Salmoniformes > Salmonidae > Salvelinus > Salvelinus namaycush. The sequence goes on from NW_024061488.1 coordinate 32,639, forward strand.
GAGGTTTGAATCCGATTGTATCTATGCAAAGCACAATACCTGTTAACACTCTCCTCTCTGGTTCTTTTTTGTTGTAAAATGATACTTTTCCTTCTCAAACAGGCCTTGGCCCTCAAAAAGCATTTTCGCTAGTGTTTTTGCATGTGTTTCAACAGCTAGCCTAGGGTTCAGAACTCTAAGTAGCCTACATAGAACATATGTTTCAACAGCTAGCCTAGGGTTCAGAACTGTAAGTAGCCTACATAGAACATATGTTTCAACAGCTAGCCTAGGGTTCAGAACTCTAAGTAGCCTACATAGAACATATGTTTCAACAGCTAGCCTAGGGTTCAGAACTGTAAGTAGCCTACATAGAACACATGGTCGTTACAGATGCAGCCCAAACACCAGTGGATTATTCCCTGTCCAGACATTTCTGGAATAGTAAAGTTATGGTGTGGCGTTTTCTTTTCATGGCAATTTCCAACCCTCCACTAGGGGGCAACAAGAGTGTCTGTTACCTGTTGAAGATGGGCTTAAACTGCTAGCTACGGCTCCGAGCATCGCAGGTTCAATCTAGCAAACCTTAATCCTGACTTTAAACACTCGGAATGAATGCCTAACCTTAAGTTTAACCCTATCCCAAACCCTGACCTTAACCACTCGGTATTAATGCCTAACCTAAAGTTTAACCCTATCCCAAACCCTGACCTTAACCACTCGGTATTAATGCCTAACCTTAAGTTTAACCCTATCCCAAACCCTGACCTTAACCACTCGGTATTAATGCCTAACCTAAAGTTTAACCCTATCCCAAACCCTGACCTTAACCACTCGGTATTAATGCCTAACCTTAAGTTTAACCCTATCCCAAACCCTGACCTTAACCACTCGGTATTAATGCCTAACCTAAAGTTTAACCCTATCCCAAACCCTGACCTTAACCACTCGGTATTAATGCCTAACCTAAAGTTTAACCCTATCCCAAACCCTGACCTTAACCACTCGGTATTAATGCCTAACCTAAAGTTTAACCCTATCCCAAACCCTGACCTTAACCACTCGGTATTAATGCCTAACCTTAAGTTTAACCCTATCCCAAACCCTGACCTTAACCACTCGGTATTAATGCCTAACCTAAAGTTTAACCCTATCCCAAACCCTGACCTTAACCACTCGGTATTAATGCCTAACCTAAAGTTTAACCCTATCCCAAACCCTGACCTTAACCACTCGGTATTAATGCCTAACCTAAAGTTTAACCCTATCCCAAACCCTGACCTTAACCACTCGGTATTAATGCCTAACCTTAAGTTTAACCCTATCCCAAACCCTGACCTTAACCACTGGGTATTAATGCCTAAAGTACGTCTCGATTTCCCTTTTTTGCGCAGTTTGACTGACAGCTAACAGATGCAAAATACTCTGTAATTAAAAAGGAAACACATTCCATAATTAAAAGGGCAACACACTTCATCATCTCTGTTGCCTGAAGTTATGGCAAAAGTCTCCATTTGAAGTCTCTTTTGGAGGTTGTGTTGCAGACATGACAGCAAATCCCTCCCCTCACCCCGATCCTAACGTGAATTACAGTTTCTGCTAAATGACATACACCACACCTGAGATTCTTTTCACATAAGGGATGGCTTTAAAGGCATGGATAAGGTACTTTCTGCTGGTCCGTATCAGAAACACAGGGACGTCATTACCTGTGAATACAGGACGTGTTTTCTGGATGTGTGTGTTGTTCTTTCTTATCAACACCTGAGATGAAATGCTGTAGAAAAACGTAGCATCCTGCATGTCTCTCTGTAACACACCACTACGCACTGTGGTGACAGGGCAGGCTAAAGCTAGCTAACCTCACAGAGAAGATACTGAACTAGCATCCTGCATGTCTCTCTGTAACACACCACTACGCACTGTGGTGACAGGGCAGGCTAAAGCTAGCTAACCTCACAGAGAAGATACTGAACTAGCATCCTGCTCCAGGGCTTTTGCTTTTGGTTCATGTGTACACCACAACTCACGGTAATGTAACCCTGCCTCTGAGACTTGACGACTCATGGCAGCTTCAAGCGCTACGATCAGGCTTTAGCTCGGTGGGATAACATCTGGGTTTGAAACCAGGTTGGTTACAACTGTACACTACAGTGTGAACATCAGGCAGGCAACTTAACATGAATTCAGTTTGGATGTTTAGTCTTCCCTCTTAATTACATTCAAATAACAACGCAATGACATGGATAGGTGAGCCATTATGTAATCAGTAATCAAAAGTACTGTAATGAGGTGGATAGGTGAGACATACTGTATATGGCTGACACAGTACAACAGACTCCATTCACATTACACTATGATGTCATCAGCAGCAGCAGGAAGTTCTACTACAACATGAAAGAATCCCGCAGCCTTCTAGTCCGTTCCTTCTGTGATCTCCTCACAGAGAAGGTCAGGGTTTACACAGGGAAACATTGTGAACGTGAGGCGTGAATTGTAGCGTCACAGTTCTGATGCAAATGTTTCACCGTTTGTTATGTAACTATGTCATTAGGCCAGCCCACTCATACGTGTATAGGTGTGTGTGTAGGTGTGTTGTTTGTGTGTGTGTGTGTGTGTGTGTGTGTCTTCCCCATTTCCTGGAACACAGCCAGAGGGGATGTGATATACCTGACTGACCTGCTCTTATTTCCAGTAACACTCCTCCTTCTCTGCTTTCTCTCCTCCTTCTTCCTGTCTTCCTTTCCCCCCCCCCCCCCCCCCCCCCCCCCAACAGCTCCCAATCACGTCAGATCAGGAAGATAACTCTAGCATCTCTCCTCACTGAACATTATAACAGAAGCAGGGCAAAGACTTGTATGATTCAAGCTATAGTATCTCTCCAACACAATAGTCTAGAGGTACTTATGACTTGAAAACAAGCCAAAATATTCCAATATCAACAATAATATAGATCAACATTTATTTTCAATGAGCACTGCCTGGAAAATATGACTAGGTCAAAATTCTTAATCTGAAATGGAAAGTGATTATTATACCTTCCTACCCTACTGTGTGTGTTCCTACCCTTTCCAGTCTTCTTGCAGTACATTTTAAGTATAGCTCACATAACATTTATCTCAGATTTCAGAGCATGGGGGAAATCCCATTCATGTGGCACCAGGTACAGTGTGTGCGTTCCCAATGGAACCCTATTCCCTGTATAGTGCACTACTTTTGACCAAAGCCCTATAACATAGGGATCATAGGAGCATAGGGCCCTGGTCAAAAGTAGTGCACTATATAAGGAATAGGGTGCCATTTGGGACACAGATTATAACCGTTATGACCTTCTAGATGCTTGTGAGGCCAGGACTGGAGACAGTGGCAAGGGAACAGTTACTGTAGTATGTAGTTTAATGTATGTAGTTTACTAGAAACTTTTTTTTATTTATTGTTTATCGGTCTGACCTGATATAACTTTAACGGTACATTAGCTATAACATCATAAGAATGCATTGTATTAGAAAACATGGATAAACTAAAATACTTTTTTTTATTGATTAAAACATAATGAAAATTCTGTTTGATTAACACACCCAGACAATCAGAATAATAATTAGTCAGAGAACTGGCCCTCGGTGTGGCTTTCCATTGAGAGGCATTATGTGTTTTGCAACGCAGTCAAACATTTGACTTCCTCTTCTGACGGGCAAACAGGTTCATGTCAACAACACGCCTTGAGTCACACACATACGCGTGCTCACACACACACACACACACACACACACACACACACACACACACACACACACACACACACACACACACACACACACACACACACACACACACACACACACACACACACACACACATAGCTCTCTCTCACACACACACACACACACACACACACACACACACACACACACACACACACACACACACACACAAAAACCACAAAATCACACACGTTGAGGGACTTAGATGGAAAGTACCCATAGAAGCCTCAAGCCACTCAGATGTGCTGCCCGGCAAATAACATGACGCAACGTCACAGGAACACAATAATTTCTCTGGGCAGGAACTGTATAGGAACTGAGTCACATACAACCTTTGAAAAAGGAGAAAAATCTCCTGGATGCAGGAACGTGGGAACATTTCCTTTACATTTAACGTGTTAGCGCAGATCCTCCGCACTGCATATTGAATCTAGGCCTTCACTGTCATTAAGCAATGGTCACACAGGGACAGAGATGGTCACACGGGGACAGAGATGGTCACACGGGGACAGAGATGGTCACACGGAGACAGAGATGGTCACACAGAGACAGAGATGGTCACACGGGGACAGAGATGGTCACACGGGGACAGAGATGGTCACACAGAGACAGAGATGGTCACACGGGGACAGAGATGGTCACACAGGGACAGAGATGGTCACACGGGGACAGAGATGGTCACACGGGGACAGAGATGGTCACACGGGGACAGAGATGGTCACACGGGGACAGAGATGGTCACACGGAGACAGAGATGGTCACACAGAGACAGAGATGGTCACACGGGGACAGAGATGGTCACACAGAGACAGAGATGGTCACACAGAGACAGAGATGGTCACACGGGGACAGAGATGGTCACACGGGGACAGAGATGGTCACACGGGGACAGAGATGGTTACACAGAGACAGAGATGGTCACACAGAGACAGAGATGGTCACACAGAGACAGAGATGGTCACACAGAGACAGAGATGGTCACACAGGGACAGAGATGGTCACACGGGGACAGAGATGGTCACACGGAGACAGAGATGGTCACACAGGGACAGAGATGGTCACACGGGGACAGAGATGGTCACACGGAGACAGAGATGGTTACACGGAGACAGAGATGGTCACACGGGGACAGAAATGGTCACACAGGGACAGCGATGGTCACACAGAGACAGAGATGGTCACACGGGGACAGAGATGGTCACACAGGGACAGAGATGGTCACACGGGGACAGAGATGGTCACACAGAGACAGAGATGGTCACACAGGGACAGCGATGGTCACACAGAGACAGAGATGGTCACACAGAGACAGAGATGGTCACACAGAGACAGAGATGGTCACACGGGGACAGAGATGGTCACACAGAGACAGAGATGGTCACACGGGGGCAGAGATGGTCACACAGAGACAGAGATGGTCACACGGGGACAGAGATGGTTACACGGGGACAGAGATGGTTACACGGGGACAGAGATGGTCACACGGGGACAGAGATGGTCACACAGAGACAGAGATGGTCACACGGGGACAGAGATGGTCACACGGGGACAGAGATGGTCACACAGAGACAGAGATGGTCACACAGAGACAGAGATGGTCACACGGGGACAGAAATGGTCACACAGGGACAGAGATGGTCACATGTAGACAGAGATGGTCACATGTAGACAGAGATGGTCACACGGGGACAGAGATGGTCACATGTAGACAGAGATGGTCACATGTAGACAGAGATGGTCACACGGGGACAGAGATGGTCACACGGGGACAGAGATGGTCACACAGAGACAGAGATGGTCACACGGGGACAGATATGGTCACACAGGGACAGAGATGGTGAATAGAAGGGGAATGTCTAAACTTTCTCTGTCTTCTCAATTTGTCTCAGGTGCCGCTCACGCTTGAAACATTAAGATTATATTTCCTGCTTGTCCCCATTGTTTGGTGTAGCAGTAATGTTAGGGGTTTGTCCCCATTGTTTGGTGTAGCAGTAATGTTAGGCGTTTGTCCCAATTGTTTGGTGTAGCAGTAATGTTAGGCGTTTGTCCCCATTGTTTGATGTAGCAGTAATGTTAGGCTTTGTCCCCATTGTTTGGTGTAGCAGTAATGTTAGGCTTTGTCCCCATTGTTTGGTGTAGCAGTAATGTTAGGCGTTTGTCCCCATTGTTTGGTGTAGCAGTAATGTTAGGCGTTTGTCCCAATTGTTTGGTGTAGCAGTAATGTTAGGCTTTGTCCCCATTGTTTGGTGTACCAGTAATGTTAAGCTTTGTCCCCATTGTTTGGTGTAACAGTAATGTTAGGCTTTGTCCCCATTGTTTGGTGTAGCAGTAATGTTAGAGTCGTCATTGTTTGGTGTAGCAGTAATGTTAGGCGTTTGTCCCCATTGTTTGGTGTAGCAGTAATGTTAGGCGTTTGTCCCCATTGTTTGGTATAGCAGTAATGTTAGGCTTTGTCCCCATTGTTTGGTGTAGCAGTAATGTTAGGCTTTGTCCCCATTGTTTGGTGTAGCAGTAATGTTAGGCTTTGTCCCCATTGTTTGGTGTAGCAGTAATGTTAGACTCCCCATTGTTTGGTGTAGCAGTAATGTTAGACTCCCCATTGTTTGGTGTAGCAGTAATGTTAGGCTTTGTCCCCATTGTTTGGTGTAGCAGTAATGGTAGGCTTTGTCCCCATTGTTTGGTATAGCAGTAATGTTAGACTTTGTCCCCATTGTTTGGTGTAGCAGTAATGTTAGGCTTTGTCCCCATTGTTTGATGTAGCAGTAATGTTAGGCTTTGTCCCCATTGTTTGGTGTAGCAGTAATGTTAGGCTTTGTCCCCATTGTTTGGTGTAGCAGTAATGTTAGGATCCCCAATGTTTGGTGTAACAGTAATGTTAGGCTTTGTCCCCATTGTTTGGTGTAACAGTAATGTTAGGATCCCCAATGTTTGGTGTAACAGTAATGTTAGGCTTTGTCCCCATTGTTTGGTGTAGCAGTAATGTTAGGCTTTGTCCCCATTGTTTGGTGTAGCAGTAATGTTAGGCTTTGTCCCCATTGTTTGATGTAGCAGTAATGTTAGGCTTTGTCCCCATTGTTTGGTGTAGCAGTAATGTTAGGCTTTGTCCCCATTGTTTGGTGTAGCAGTAATGTTAGAGCCCCCATTGTTTGGTGTAGCAGTAATGTTAGGATCCCCATTGTTTGGTGTAGCAGTAATGTTAGAGTCGTCATTGTTTGGTGTAGCAGTAATGTTACAATCCCCATTGTTTGGTGTAGCAGGAATGTTACAATCCCCATTGTTTGGTGTAGCAGTAATGTTAGGATCCCCATTGTTTGGTGTAGCAGTAATGTTAGAATCCCCATTGTTTGGTGTAGCAGTAATGTTAGGATCCCCATTGTTTGGTGTAGCAGTAATGTTAGAGTCGTCATTGTTTGGTGTAGCAGTAATGTTAGGCGTTTGTCCCCATTGTTTGGTGTAGCAGTAATGTTAGGCTTTGTCCCCATTGTTTGGTGTAGCAGTAATGTTAGGCTTTGTCCCCATTGTTTGGTGTAGCAGTAATGTTAGGATCCCCATTGTTTGGTGTAGCAGTAATGTTAGGCTTTGTCTTCAGCTGCTGAAACTGTGTGAACAAAACTTTTTTAATTTGATTTGATTTATTTGATCATGTAAAAACACAATTCCACCACACATGTAGATGCAAGGTATTTTAAATCATCAAGGATAACAGTTTTTGTTTTCTATTTCCATTGTGGTCCTCTTGTTTTTGCCCGGTAGCCAGGGACTTTGAACCACTTTGCAGAATGTGAATGTGCAGCTATACCTCTTGGCTGTGGGTGAGAGGAGGAGGGGGAAAGGAGGAAGTGGAGAGGAGGAGGTGGAAAGGGGTGGATGACAAGCCAACAGAGCCCAAAGGTCACATTTCGAACCAAACCCCAAACACCACGACCACCACCAGTATTCTCATACACCCCCACACAGTGACATCACAGTCTAGAATCCCACCTTACATTTGGGATCCCAACAAGATGGAAATGCATGGCCAGCAGCTACAGTGTGCACCATAGAGGATACAGTCCTGTTAAACACAGGGATAGATACAGAACACATCACCAACACACACACCTACCTATCTAACCTCTCTCTCTCTCCTACCCTCCCACCCCCTCTCCCTTTCACACACATATATACGTAAACAGTGACATCAGAAAGCACTTTCAAGATTCACACCTTTTATCAAATACTCAACAACCAGAAGAGATGTCTCTGTCTGCACACCCCGCCCTGTGCAACTGGGTCCTGGACGTCCTGACGGGCCAACCCCAGGTGGTGAAGGTAGGCAACAACACTTACATTATGCTGACCCTCAACACAGGGGCCCCACAAGGGTGCATGCTTAGCCCTCTCCTCTGCTCCCTGTTCACCCACGACTGCGTGGCTTCACACGCCTCCAACTCAATCATCAAGTTTGCAGACGACACTACAGTGGTAGGCTTGATTACCAACAACGACGAGACGGCCTACGGGGAGGAGGTGAGGGCCCTGGCGGAATGGTGCCAGGAAAATAACCTCACACTCAACGTCAACAAAACAAAGGAGATGATCGTGGACTTCAGGAGACAACAGAGAAAGCACGCCCCCATCCACATTGATGGTGGAGAAGGTGGAAAGCTTCAAGTTCCTCGGCGTACACATCACAGACAAGGAGACAGGAGGCTGAAGAAATGTGGCTTGGCCCCTAAGACAGATGTACCATTGAGAGCATCCTATCGGGCTGTATCACCGCCTGGTATAGCAATTGCAGCATCTGCAACCGCAGGGCTCTCCAGAGGGTGGTGTGATCAGCCCAACACATCACCCGAGTCACACTGCCTGTCCTTCAGGACACATACAGCACTCTGTGTCACAGGAAAGACAAGAATATCATCAAGGACCTCAGCCACCCGAGCCACGGCCTGTTCACCCCACTACCAGGCAGAGACAGAAGGCAGAGACAGTACAGGTGCATCAAATCTGGGACCGAGAGACTGAGAAACAGCTTCTATCTCCAGGCCATCAGACTGTTAAACAGCCACCACCACTAGCCGGCCACCGCCCAGTACCCTGCCCTGAACTTAGTCACTGTCACTAGCCGACTGCCGCTCAGTACCCTGCCCTGAACTTAGTTACTGTCATTAGCTGGCTACCACCCGGTACCCTGCCCTGAACTTATTTACTGTCATTAGCTGGCTACCACCCGGTACTCTACCCTGAACTTAGTCACTGTCATTAGCTGGCTACCACCCGGTACTCTACCCTGCACATTAAGCCGGGTGTACACGACACGACTTTGGCCACGATTTAGCTGTCCCAGACAAGTTTTTGAGATCTGAGACAAAATCCCCCATGTCGTTGCCTACCTGGGGCGCACGGCTGTCACTGATGATCTGAGCGGGTCAAAGACACAATCTGAGGGATACCGATCTCGTCTTTGAGCCGTCCCAGACGTCCTGATATTTTAAACATGTTTGATTTTATTGGCACAAAATCTGGAATGGTCTTGAGGTGTGAGATGTGCAACGACACGTTTTGAGAACAGTGATCAGCAACAGCCAATGAGAGCTCGTCAGAGAAGAAGCCAGTGAGATGATGACGTTGTTTCACATCAACCAGAATGTGTAGACTAGAGCAGGACTAATGACTAATACTGGTATGAATATATAGACTAGAGCAGGACTGATGACGAATACTGGTATGAATGTATAGACTAGACCAGGACTAATGACTAATACTGGTATGAATGTATAGACTAGACCAGGACTAATGACTACTACTGGTATGAATGTATAGACTAGAGCAGGACTAATGACTACTACTAATATGAATATATAGACTAGACCAGGACTGATGACTACTACTCGTATGAATATATAGACTAGAGCAGGACTAATGACTACTACTGGTATGAATATATAGACTAGAGCAGGACTAATTACTAATACTGGTATGAATATATAGACTAGAGCAGGACTAATGACTACTACTAATATGAATATATAGACTAGAGCAGGACTGATGACTAATACTGGTATGAATATATAGACTAGAGCAGGACTAATGACTAATACTGGTATGAATATATAGACTAGAGCAGGACTGATGACTAATACTGGTATGAATATATAGACTAGAGCAGGACTAATTACTAATACTGGTATGAATATATAGACTAGAGCAGGACTAATGACTAATACTAGTATGAATATATAGACTAGAGCAGGACTAATGACTACTACTGGTATGAATATATAGACTAGAGCAGGACTAATGACTACTACTGGTATGAATACATAGACTAGAGCAGGACTAATGACTACTACTGGTATGAATATATAGACTAGAGCAGGACTAATGACTACTACTGGTATGAATATATAGACTAGAGCAGGACTAATGACTAATACTAGTATGAATATATAGACTAGAGCAGGACTAATGACTACTACTGGTATGAATATATAGACTAGAGCAGGACTAATGACTACTACTGGTATGAATATATAGACTAGAGCAGGACTAATGACTACTACTGGTATGAATATATAGACTAGAGCAGGACTAATGACTAATACTGGTATGAATATATAGACTAGAGCAGGACTAATGACTACTACTGGTATGAATATATAGACTAGAGCAGGACTAATGACTACTACTGGTATGAATGTATAGACTAGATCAGGACTAATGACTACTACTGGTATGAATATATAGACTAGAGCAGGACTAATGACTAATACTGGTATGAATATATAGACTAGAGCAGGACTAATGACTACTACTAGTATGAATATATAGACTAGAGCAGGACTAATGACTACTACTGGTATGAATGTATAGACTAGATCAGGACTAATGACTACTACTGGTATGAATATATAGACTAGAGCAGGACTAATGACTAATACTGGTATGAATATATAGACTAGAGCAGGACTAATGACTACTACTAGTATGAATATATAGACTAGAGCAGGACTAATGACTACTACTAGTATGAATATATAGACTAGAGCACGACTAATGACTAATACTGGTATGAATATATAGACTAGACCAGGACTAATGACTACTACTGGTATGAATATATAGACTAGAGCAGGACTAATGACTAATACTGGTATGAATATATAGACTAGAGCAGGACTAATGACTACTACTGGTATGAATATATAGACTAGAGCAGGACTAATGACTAATACTGGTATGAATATATAGACTAGAGCAGGACTAGTGACCAATACTGGTATGAATATATAGACTAGAGCAGGACTAATGACTAATACTGGTATGAATATATAGACTAGAGCAGGACTAATGACTACTACTAGTATGAATATATAGACTAGAGCAGGACTAATGACTAATACTGGTATGAATATATAGACTAGAGCAGGACTAATGTAATGACTACTACTGGTATGAATATATAGACTAGAGCAGGACTAATGACTAATACTGGTATGAATATATAGACTAGACCAGGACTAATGACTAATACTAGTATGAATATATAGACTAGACCAGGACTAATGACTACTACTGGTATGAATATATAGACTAGACCAGGACTAATGACTACTACTAGTATGCATATATAGACTAGAGCAGGACTAATGACTACTACTGGTATGAATATATAGACTAGAGCAGGACTAATGACTACTACTAGTATGAATATATAGACTAGACCAGGACTAATGACTAATACTAGTATGAATATATAGACTAGAGCAGGACTAATGACTAATACTGGTATGAATATATATAGACTAGACCAGGACTAATGACTAATACTAGTATGAATATATAGACTAGAGCAGGACTAATGACTACTACTGGTATGAATATATAGACTAGACCAGGACTAATGACTAATACTGGTATGAATATATAGACTAGAGCAGGACTAATGACTAATACTGGTATGAATATATAGACTAGAGCAGGACTAATGACTAATACTGGTATGAATATATAGACTAGACCAGGACTAATGACTACTACTAGTATGAATATATAGACTAGAGCAGGACTAATGACTACTACTGGTATGAATATATAGACTAGACCAGGACTAATGACTAATACTGGTATGAATATATAGACTAGAGCAGGACTAATGACTAATACTGGTATGAATATATAGACTAGAGCAGGACTAATGACTAATACTGGTATGAATATATAGACTAGAGCAGGACTAATGACTAATACTGGTATGAATATATAGACTAGAGCAGGACTAATGACTACTACTAGTATGCATATATAGACTAGAGCAGGACTAATGACTAATACTGGTATGAATATATAGACTAGAGCAGGACTAATGACTAATACTGGTATGAATATATAGACTAGAGCAGGACTAATTACTAATACTGGTATGAATATATAGACTAGAGCAGGACTAATGACTACTACTAGTATGAATATATAGACTAGAGCAGGACTAATGACTACTACTAGTATGAATATATAGACTAGAGCACGACTAATGACTAATACTGGTATGAATATATAGACTAGAGCAGGACTAATGACTACTACTGGTATGAATATATAGACTAGAGCAGGACTAATGACTACTACTGGTATGAATATATAGACTAGAGCAGGACTAATGACTACTACTCGTATGAATATATAGACTAGAGCAGGACTAATGACTACTACTGGTATGAGTTTGTACTTGCCTTTAACCAAAGCTAAAGTGTAAAATCCTTCCAGCTCTGAATATTTCAATCTATGTTATTCAATTCAACATGTATTGATATTTCAACTCTGAATGACAGCGTGAATGTCTGACTGAACGTCTATGAGTCTGCTTTGAGCCACAGCTCATCGTAGCTATGTTAACCAAGTGAATAATCATGTAGTGAATGTCTGACTGAACGTCTATGAGTCTGCTTTGAGCCACAGCTCATCGTAGCTATGTTAACCAAGTGAATAATCATGTAGTGTGTGAATGTCTGACTGAACGTCTATGAGTCTGCTTTGAGCCACAGCTCATCGTAGCTACGTTAACCAAGTGAATAATCATGTAGTGAATGTCTGACTGAACGTCTATGAGTCTGCTTTGAGCCACAGCTCATCGTAGCTATGTTAACCAAGTGAATAATCATGTAGTGAATGTCTGACTGAACGTTTCTGAGTCTGCTTTGAGCCACAGCTCATCGTAGCCACGTTACAATCTAATCACAACATTGTTTTTCACGAGACAGCGTGGTATCAAGAATCATCACATCCAAGTGAATAATCATGTAGTGTGTGACTTCCTGTCTGTGTCACATCGTTTAGTGTGCCCACCACTACGTTGGCAACAACACAACAAACTACAGGAAAGATGGTAGTTTAAAGTGAGACGCTCAGTAATGTTAGATTAAAGTTATGTAGTGTCCACCCGGTTTTAGAGACTGCTGCCCTATGTACGTAGCTATTGAACACTGGTCACTTAATGTTTACATACTGTTTTACCCACTTCATATGTATATACTGTATTCTAGTCAAGGTTCATCCTATACAACTACTGCTGTACACATTTTCTATTCATATACTGTCCATACTGTCTATACACACCATCATCGTACATATATATTTAAATTCTGGACTCTGACGTTGCTCTTTCTGATATTTCTTAATTCCTTTCTTTTTATTTTGGGGATTATTGTGTATTGTTTTGTATTGTTAGGTATTATTGCACTGTTGGAGCTAGAAACACAAGCATTTAGTTAGGTATTATTGCACTGTTGGAGCTAGAAACACGAGCATTTAGTTAGATATTATTGCACTGTTGGAGCTAGAAACACGAGCATTTAGTTAGATATTATTGCACTGTTGGAACTAGAAACACATGCATTTAGTTAGGTATTATTGCACTGTTGTAGCTAGAAACACAAGCATTTAGTTAGGTATTTAGTTAGGTATTTATGTTGACTTGACCAAATATTTTGATATGGTAGACCATTCCATTCTTGTGGGCCAGGTTAAGGAGTATTGGTGTCTCTGAGGGGTCTTTGGTCTGGTTGGCTAACTACCTCTCTCAAAGAGTGCAGTGTATAAAGTCAGAACATCTGCTGTCTCAGCCACTGCCTGTCACCAAGGGAGTACCCCAACTCTCCATCCTAGGCTCCACGCTCTTCTCAATTTACATCAATAACATAGCTCAAGCAGTAGGAAGCTCTCTCATCCATTTATATGCAGATGATACAGTCTCAGCTGGCTCCACCCCGGATTTTATGTTAAACGCTCTACAACAGCTTTCTTAGTGTCCAATTAGCTTTCTCTGCCCTTAACCTTGTTCTGAACACCTCCAAAACAAAGGTCATGTGGTTTGGTTCTCCCACAGGTGTGATTACTACCTCTGAGGGTTTAGAGATTGAGGTAGTCACCTCATACAAGTACTTGGGAGTATGGCTAGACGGTGCACTGTCCTTCTCTCAGCACATATCAAAGCTGCAGTCTAAAGTTAAATCTAGACTTAGTTTCCTCTATTGTAATCGCTCCTCTTTCATCACAGCTGTCAAACTAACCCTGATTCTGATGACCATTCTACCCATGCTAGATTATGGAGACGTAATTTATACATAGGCAGGTAAGGGTGCTCTCGAGCAGCTAGATGTTCTTTACCATTCGGCCGTCAGATTTGCCACCAATGCTCATTTTAGGACACATCACTGCACTCTATATTCCTCTGTAAACTGGTAATCTCTTTATACCTGTCGCAAGACCCACTGGTTGATGCTTATTTATAAAACCCTCTTAGGCCTCACTCCCCCCATCTGAGATATCTACTGCAGCCCTCATCCTCCACATACAACACCCGTTCTGCCAGTCACATTCTGTTAAAGGTCCCCAAAGCACACACATCCCTGGTTCGCTCCTCTTCTCAGTTCACTGCAGCTAGCGACTGGAACGAGCTGCAACAAACACTCAAACTGGACAGTTTTATCTCAATCTCTTCTTTCAAAGACTCAATCATGGATACTCTTACTGACAGTTGTGGCTGCTTCACGTGATGCATTGTTGTCTCTACCTTCTTGCCCTTTGTGCTGTTGTCTGTGCCCAATAATGTTTGTACCATGTTTTGTGGTGCTACCATGTTGTGCTGCCGCCATGTTGCGTTGCTACCATGTTGTTGTCATGTTGTGTTGCTACCATGCTGTGTTGTCATGTGTTGCTGCCATGCTATGTTGTTGTCTTAGGTCTCTCTTTATATAGTGTTGTGTTGTCTCTCTTGTCGTGATGTGTATTTTGTCCTATATTTATATTTATTTTTTATCCCAGCCCCCATCGCCGCAGGAGTCCTTTTGCCTTTTGGTAGGCCGTCATTGTAAATAAGATTTTTTTCTTAACTGACTTGCCTAGTTATATAAAGGTTCCATTAAAAGATAAGGATTTAGCTAGGTAGTACTAGCATTTAGCATTTAGCTCGGTAGTACTAGCATTTAGCATTTAGCTCGGTAGTACTGCCCTGTTGGAGCTAGGAACACAAACATTATGCTGCACCTGCAATAACATCTGCTAATATGTGTACGTAACCAATAAAATGTTATTTGATTTTGATATTACACGGCACCTGTTAAAACCACACATGACACATCATCATCCGTCTCACTAGGCTGTAGAAGAGCCGTGCTTCTGTCTTTGAGGTCACAGCGTCAGTCCTCTCACAATAGTCAAGCAGACATCATGCACCATACACACACTGTATGGCTCACTTCTGCTTTTACTTTTACAGGAGCACTGTTAAAGGGGAACTACTGTACACACGACCATGGCTCTTCTGCACAACTACTAAAACACTTCTCTGGACAGTATTGTCTTGATTTTGCTTACAGAAAACCAAGTAAAATCGCAGTCTGACATTCAGGAAACCAATAAATAATACAGTGATCTATGTTTTTTTCTTAAATAGACCTTGTTTTATAGAAACGTGATGATGGAGATCATTTGACATGAACAATACATCTGCTAAATGTTGATCAAATGTTTTGAATTGGGTAATCTTAGTATGGATTCTGTCAGTCAAATACACCAATGGTTGTTTCATCTAAATTGTGTATTATCTCTCCCAGTTGATAAAACTCCCCCACCTTTGATACTTCAGTATAATTTCCATCAGCCTCAGGGCGACCTCTACTGGCTGAAAGGGAATAATGCAATGGAGCCACATCTTTGATGGAACTGACATCCTCAAGAAAAGACAAAAAGTTAATCACTTCAGTGCAATTTTCTCAAGTACGTTGTACATTTTCAGAACACTAAGGTTAAACATCTAAATAGATTATCAAAATGGCTCGCATTTCAAAACTCCAAGCACATTTTCAATTGACTGAGTACAACAAACAAATTCACAATATCACTTGTTCACTGCACCAAATCACTCTTTCAATTTCAATACATATTCAGTATCCACTTTTCAAAATGCAATATTCATTTTACTTTTGATATGATTTTCTTGTAATTTGCTTATAATACATTTAACTATCACTTAATCAAACTGCTCAAAATGGATTAACTACTGAACCAGGATTATGTATTTATTATATTTAACTAGGCAAGTCAGTTAAGAACAAATTCTTATTTACAATGACGACAAACCAAAAGGCAAAAGGCCTTCTGGGGGGATGGGGGCCTGGGATTAAAAATAAAAAATAAATACAATATAAATATAGGACAAAACACACATAACAACAAGAGAGACAACACTGCATAAAGAGAGACCTAAGACAACAACATAGCAAGGCAGCAACACAGCATGGTAGGAACACAACATGGTAGCAGCACAAAACACGGTACAAACATTATTGGGCACAGACAACAGCACAAAGGGCAAGAAGGTAGAGACAACAATACATCACACAAAGCAGCCACCACTGTCAGTAAGAGTGTCCATGGTTGAGTCTTTGAATGAAGAGATGGAGATAAAACTGTCCAGTTTGAGTGTTTGTTGCAGCTCGTTCCAGTCGCTAGCTGCAGTGACCTGAGAAGAGGAGCGAACCAGGGATGTGTGTGCTTTGGGGACCTTTAACAGAATGTGACTGGCAGAACGGGTGTTGTATGTGGAGGATGAGGGCTGCAGTAGAAATCTCAGATGGGGGGAGTGAGGCCTAAGAGGGTTTTATAAATAAGCATCAACCAGTGGGTTTTGCGATGGGTTTACAGAGATGACCAGTTTACAGAGGAGTATAGAGTGCAGTGATGTGTCCAAAAAGGAGCATTGGTGCCAAATCTGATGGCCGAATGGTAAAGAACATCTAGCTGCTCGAGAGCACCCTTACCTGCCGATCTATAAATTATGTCTCCGTAATCTAGCATGGGTACAATCGTCATCAGAATCAGGGTTAGTTTGACAGCTGGGGTGAAAGAGGAGCGATTACAATAGAGGAAACCAAGTCTAAATTTAACTTTAGCCTGCAGCTTTGATATGTGCTGAGAGAAGGACAGTGTACCGTCTAGCCATACTCCCAAGTACTTGTATGAGGTGACTACCTCAATCTCTAAACCCTCAGAGGTAGTAATCACACCTGTGGGGTTACCAAACCACATGACCTTTGTTTTGGAGGTGTTCAGAACAAGGTTAAGGGTAGAGAAAGCTAATTGGACACTAAGAAAGCTTTGTTGTAGAGCGTTTAACATAAAATCCGGGGTGGAGCCAGCTGAGACTGTATCATCTGCATATTAATGGATGGGAGTGCCTCGTTAACGTATATAGTTTGATAACTGCTGAACACTGTAACGTTCGATATTTTTACATCATAAATGTATCAATATACATCAATTTATGTTAGAAGTTTTCAAACCAAATCATATATATTCCACACATTATCTGAATGTTGTCAAGCAGAGAGACAGCTGATTCTGTATTAGCTGCCAAGTTACATAGAAAAGGTGATCTTGAACAATGGAATGCACACACCGTGCTAATCCAATGCTACACCAATACATTAACCAACTGCTTTACAATACCCCATCAAAACCCCTTTATCTGATGGTTCTATGTATGTACGTTATAATCATAATGAAACTGTAAGACTGACATACAACATGCTCACGATCTGCCATCGGATACAAAAAAATATGGTTTGTAAAAAACAATTCTGCGTGTCAAGTTATAGCTAAATACTGACTAAACGATGTTCTCAGGATATTTCACAGACAACTCTTCATGAATGACTCAGGGGTGAAAGATGTGTTCACCTCAAATGAATGCACAATCAAAGGTTCTGAACATAAGACAGGGGGCATTACAAGTGTTCTCAGTTTAGAGTTTTGTACTTACAGTTTTGAAAATATACTACTTTACATCTTAAAAACGCACCGAAGCTATTTAAAAAAAACTGTTATTGACACCAAAATGCTACAGCCAAAGTTAATGTCAGAGAAGTGAAGCTTGCTCAGCTGGATTACAAATACAATATCAGTGCTTTATTAAATAATCCCTCCATGGCTTTGAGTAGGGAGATGGATCAACTGAAGTTGAGGATCCCTGGTGTCTGATACACGCCGTTTGGTGAGAAGAAGACCCTGTGGTGAGGACGAGACTGAGGAGACCATGTCTATCCTTTTGTATTTTGATTGAGTGTTTGCCTGATAAAGTCATGCTAGGAGATGTTAGTTATCCCATGAGACCGTTTGTTCCGAACCCCATACTGTGTTTCAGGTGCCAATGGTTATGGCCACTCATGTTGCAGCAGTGTGTAGGAGGGAGATTCCTAGATGTGAGAAGTGTGCAAGAGGGCATGGGACAAAGGAGTGTGTAATTTCTGAGGAGAAAGTAGTTTGTTGCAATTGTGGGGGGAGACCATTTTGCTGGGGATCAGAAATGTCCTGTGCGAGTGAGACAGGTATTGGCTGCCTTGGCTATGAGACAGGTTAAGGTTTCCAGGGTTCGAGCAGTGCAGAACGTGACATGGGTGATGGGCCAAGGGTGAGGGATCATGAGAGGATACCAGTAAGTAGTAGGCCAGGACTGAGTGACCCGGACAGTTGGTGTTTTAGCAAGGTTGGTTTCTTGGTGTTCATTTCTATGATAATTAACTGTAGCCTAATGCACAGATGGAGGAAGTCACAGAAGATAAAAGCAGCAGCAGCAGAAAGGTTATTGGGAGTGAAAGATTTTACGCAGGGCAGGCTCCAGGCATAAGCGACATAAGCTGTCGTATAGGGCTCCCCCCAAAAATATATACACTGAGTGTACAAAACATTAAGAACACCTTCCCCCCCCCCCCTTTTTGCCCTCAGAACAGCCTCAATTTGTTGGTGTCGAAATCTGTAGCCCTGATATCCAGGGGGCCCCCACTGATTTTGTTAGATACTCTCACTCAGATATCATAGCATAAGTCATGGCAAAATGCGTAAAATTGCAGGAAATTAGCTTTAAAACAGCAAAACTTTCTCTCAACGGCAAAATTGGTAGAATTTAAGGAAATTAGCTTTAAAACTGCAAAAAACTTTCTCTGCCCTATTGGAAAATAAGTAAAACTGGATAATTTTTTAATAAAATTGCTACATTTTCTCTCGACCCATTGGCAAAACGTGTAGAATTGTAATAAATTAGCTTTAAAACTAAAAATGTTCTCTCCGCAGTCAAGAGGGGGGCCACTAAAATGTTTTGCCCGCTTGGTGGGGGGGTCCCCCAACCAAATAATGGTCTAATGCCAACAATGAAACAAGGGTTTCATTGCGCCTTGCGCCCTGTGACTTTAATGTAGATGACTTAATGTAGATGCCTTAATGTAGATGACAAGGTGTTTACCCATGTGATTGCTAACAGACTGAAAGAGGGCATGACATTATTAATAAGTGATACTCAATCTGACCTATTAGATTACAGACATATGATTGATGATGGTTTTATTTTTTATTTAATGTATTTTTATAAAGCTTTTGATATGATTGAACACCCATGTATGTTACAAACACTGGAATATGTAGGTTTAGGTGAAAACGGTGTAAAGGTGATTGGAATGTTATATGATGGTAATAATAGTTCAGTATCTCTTCAACATGGAACATCTAAATGATTTGACGTGAAGAGAGGAATTCGTCAAGGATGTCCCAGCTCACCATTACTGTTCATTCTTGCGGCTGAGTTATTAGCTATCCTTATAAATGTTAGTCTGAAGAACAAATCTTACTGCAGAGACTTACTACAAGATTTCACTAGAAGTTCTACAGTCAGAATAAGAACTAGATCATTTTCCTTTATCACCTAAAGCTAAATAACTTGATCTCAAAACAATGAATGACATTTACCCATGTAATGATTTCATAAGACAGAGATTCAACTTTGACTTTAACCATTGTGTGTTTTGTTATTCGGATATTGAAACGGCAGAATAATTGTTTCCCCCATGTCAACCTACTAAAGCCTTTTGGGGTGCATTTCAGTACTAAATCACATAATGATCTATTCATTTCAGTACTAAATCACATAATGATCTATTCATACGCACGTTAACGTTTATCAGTTTGGTTTTCTAATGGAGGACAGGAAAGGTGAATGTACAGTATGTATAACTTGATCATAATTGGGGGGTTTTTAACTACCCCATTTATTGTTTTCTTAAACAAGGTAAAGTGAAATAAACAATCTTTGAAATTGGTTCAATCCAAACAAGCCCTTAATCTTTATCTCTGTAATTTGATTCCTGAATAAATTCCTGAATATTTGTACAAGTTTGCTCAGTCTGTTTATTGAAATAAATGTTATTTCTACATGTGAATTATGTCTGTTTGATTTTTAAATGTCTAGGAAAACAAAACACTTCTCTGGACAGTATTAGTATTGTCTCGATTTTTTTGCATTGTTAACAGCAGTAAAATAGCAGTCTGACATTCAGAATATCATAAATAATACAATGATCTATATTTTAAAAAATAGACCTCGTTTTATATTTAAAAAAATTTGACGATTGAGATCATTTGACATGGACAATAAATGTGATAAAAGTTGTATTAGTATTGGTTCTGTCAGGCAAATACACCAATGGTGTTGCGTATTTTCGCTCCCAGTTCTCTCAGTTGAAAAAACTGTCCCACCTCATCTTCGATACTTTAGTATTATCTCCATCAGCCTCGGGACGACTTGGAACGGAATAATGCAATGGAGCCAGAGCCCTCTAGGCTCTACTAATCAACGCCGAAAAGATACAACAAAGTTGCTGACTTCAGAGACGTTAAACTTGCCCAGCAAGAATGAAAATACAATATCAAATGCGTTATAAAATACATCCTCTCTGACTTTATGCTTTTAAACCAATTATGTATTGTTTAAAACGTTTTCCGTATCGTCTTATTGATTATTTTGGTCTGGCACACAGGAGTCAGCCATGGAGCTAGATCGGTAGCAATTTGCTAGTTACTACGGGGAAGTGAAGGAAAAACGGTTAAAAACGGTGTAACTTCAGACAATTTGTACGATGGCATCGCAGCCTCCTCCTAAACCGTGGGAAAGGCGGATTCCAGGAGCAGCCATGAGTGCACCAGTTAACTATCGGTAAACAAGTTATTGCTTACTTGACTAACTATGTATGAGTTAGCTAGCTAGCGTTAGCCTCTTATCAAGGCCCAGGCCCTAACTAGGTCGGAGCTTGTTGTTTTGCGTTTGCCTAACGGACAGAACTAGCTAGATTTCTATATTTGACAATAGTTTAGTATTGGACTGTTATTGGATAATAACTCAACCAAAAGTGCCCACCGAGTTCCAATCTAGTTATTGTAACGTTAGTTAGCTAACGTCGTTACCTGTGACTGGCATGTCGTTTGTTTGTTATCTAGCTAACGTTAGCTAATAGACGTAACCCATTGCACTACGTTAAACACACCTAGAGTGCTCAGACTTCTCTTTAACTACGAAACCAAAGGAAACTAGTTTTGAGGCGTTTTTATTTTTAACATTTTGACAACACGAACACGTGATTGATTTGAATGTTCACTGTTTTATAAGTTATGCCCCTCTTTCCAATCCACCAGGTCAACTGACTTTGCCCCACCAGGTCCCTCCACCTCCGGCCTCTCTGGTCCCGCCGGTCCTCCCGTCTTGACCCGCATGGTGCCCCCTGTCCCCCCTCGCCCTGTCCAGTCCATCCAGCCCTACCGTCCCTCCTACGGCTCCTTCCCTGGCTCCTCACACAACCCCTATGGTAGCTCCAGCCTCTACGGTGGAGCATACAGCCCCTACAGTCCCTACAGTGGTGGCTATGGCATGGGAGGGGGGCTCGGTGGTGGCCTTGGTGGGAGCCTGGGCTACAGCCGCTTCGGCCAAACCGGTGGTGAAGACGTGGCGCCCAGTCGGTTTGTCCAACAGGCAGAGGAGAGCAGCCGTGGCGCCTTCCAGTCCATCGAGAGCATCGTCCAGGCCTTCACCTCGGTCAGTATGATGATGGACGCCACCTTCTCGGCCGTCTACAACAGCTTCCGAGCCGTGCTGGATGTAGCCAACCACCTGACACGGTTACGGATGCACTTTACTAAGGTTCTGTCGGCCTTTGCCCTGGTGCGCACCCTGCGCTACCTGTACCGCCGCATACAGAGGATGCTGGGGCTGAGGCGTGACGGTGAGGTGGAGGACCTGTGGGCAGACAGTGAAGGAGCTGTTCTGGCGACCAGAGGTGCTGGAGCCGCAATGGAAGACCCCAGAGCCGGAGCGGTCAAGTCGTGGCCCATCTTCCTTTTTCTGGCTGTGGTCCTAGGAGGGCCCTATCTCATCTGGAAGCTGCTGAGCTCCGCCCAGGGGCCCGAGGAGAGCGGTGAGGCCCCTTACTGTCTGTGTGTGGGCTCTCCTGTATATCCTTTGTCTCTCTGACTGCCTGTCTGTTAACCACAGTTTCACGACCTCAAACAGATGGGTTAATCTGAACATACACTGCTAATCTGGCTCTGTGTATGCTCATAAGAAAGAGAAGTATGCTACATGCATTTTGTTTGTTACGTTAGTCAGCACCTTACCAAAAGGATGTTTTTACATTTTTACTTCATTAATATTCCCTACAAGGACTATATAATTACATTTTGATTGATTAAATCCCTATGCAGTCACCAACTGGGCTAGTGGGGAGGATGACCATGTGGTTGCCAGGGCGGAGTATGACTTCACAGCTGCGTCGGAGGAGGAGCTCTCACTGAATGCTGGAGACATGCTCAACCTGGCTCCTAAAGGTAAGAAACCAGGAGGAGAGGGGGGAATCAAACCCACAACCAGCACCATGCTCTAACCCAGTGTTTCTCAACTCCAGGCCTCCAGTACCCCCAACAGTTCACCTTTTAATTTAAAAAAAATTGTAGCCCCGGACACCTTATTCAACTTGTTAGCTAGTCATCAAGCCTTCGATGAGTTGAATCAGCTATGTTTGTCCGTATATTTGTCCGTATGTTTGTCCGTATGTTTGTCCGGATGTTTGTCCGGATGTTCGTCCGGGTGTTTGTCCGGATGTTTGTCCGTAACTTCACATCAACGTAGTTGAGGGGAGACGAGAGTGGGCGGAGTGTACCTCCGACTACATCTAGTCGCTGTCAGTTAATACGAGGAAACGGTCGGTGGTTGTATTAGATTAACATTTTATTATAAAGGTAAGGGTTAAAGAATTTTCATTTTTACAGGTATCAACTGTCAGCGACTCGATGTAGTCGGAAATACAGTCCATACTCTCGTCTCCGCTCAACTCTGTTGATGTGAAGTACATGGTGGAGTTGAGTTTTACTAGGCTAGTTTGCCTGGGACATGTGCTGTTGGGGGTACTGGAGGAGCGGAGTTGTTTTACTAGGCTAGTTTGCCCGGGACATGTTGTTGGGGGTACTGGAGGAGCGGAGTTGTTTTACTAGGCTAGTTTGCCTGGGACATGTGCTGTTGGGGGTACTGGAGGAGCGGAGTTGTTTTACTAGGCTAGTTTGCCCGGGACATGTTGTTGGGGGTACTGGAGGAGCGGAGTTGTTTTACTAGGCTAGTTTGCCCGGGACATGTGCTGCTGGGGGTACTGGAGGAGCGGAGTTGAGAAACACTGTTCTAAACCAGGAAGCCATTGGAGCCACCAGATTAACCTTGAGATGCCGAAGGAGCCTACTGCCATCTCTCAGGGTTACCCAGTGCTGCAGGCAGGGCTCGCGACTAACTTTTTCCGTCACTGTCCCAAAGTGCAATTTCAACTGAACATAAATCGTCCCAAAATGTAAAATGCTTATTTTTTTATTTGTTGATATGCCAACGTGGATCTAGGTAATTTGCAATGCTTTTTAAAGTCATTGGTGTATTTCTGAGACAAATACAGTCAATATTACATCAACTTAATTAGTTAAACAAAACTTTTTCATCTTAATGAGAACAGACAAACATCCATTATATAATTGTAATGTTTCTAAAACAATACATGTATTACTAGTAAGATGTCATGTGGTGTATTGTTTAATTTCATTTTTTGTGATCTAAGTCTTTTAACCAATGTTCACCTGTCCCTTTCTTAAGGGTAGGAGGTTAAAGTGGTAATGGGACTTGTCTTTTTTGTGCCTGTGAGATAGAGGGCTGCAGTCCAAACACATTTTACCCCCCTCAGCCCTCGCGCTAGCCACTTCCCTCGGGGGGGAATCCCTGTCGAAACCAGATGCAGTTTGATTGCCATCTTAAGTAGAGGTCCAATTCACACAAACGTTACCCCCTCGGCCGTCGATTCAGCTCAAGGGAGCAAGTGAACTACTTTAATCGCTTGTGGGGTTGATATGACCCACAATTCAATGCAAACTGTAGTCATGTGTCAAACTCTGGTGGCCTTGAAGTGTCATTTAGTCAACATAGCTGAGGTACACTTGGATGTGACGATGTAAAATGTCATTCAAAGGCTGAGGGTTTAGGGCTGAGGGTTGTCTACTTTGTGTTTGGACTCCAACCATAGTCTGACTAGTATCCCTAGCAGTTGAAACTCCAACATAGAATAACAACCTAGCTTGAGAACAAAACAATGTCAATAGCCAAGAAAACACAAGGACAAAATCTCACTTCAGTAGACTTTCATTTAGAGTAAATTAAACAAACGTTTGTGCCTGTGCACAGCGCTTCTAAAAATGAACCTGTCATTCAGCTCTTCACATGCACGCAACACCCAGACAGGAAGTGTTGCAGCGCGAAGCAGAAATGAACCTGTCATTCAGCTCTTCACATGCACGCAACACCCAGACAGGAAGTGTTGCAGCGCGAAGCAGAAATGAACCGGTCATTCAGCTCTTCACATGCGCACAACACCCAGACAGGAAGTGTTGCAGGGCGAAGCAGAAATGTGTTTGGTTCAGGTCAGTAAGATACCATATTGTCTAGAATACCATAGGTGACCCCGTTTCAGGAAACTAGATGTATGCCGCGTGTCACTACTTCACAGGAGAGACGTTTGATCATAAACATAAAAAAATTGAAATGCGTTTTTTTTTTTTTGCGGAAATGCAGTCTTGAACATGTGAACTTTCATGTGCCTTTTAATAACGAACTTGTATGCCGTCTGTAAATACGAATACAATTGTTAAATTACGCAAGAGAAATGACACAGGACTTCTTATTTAATGAAGGGGTTTGCAGTCTGCCGTGAAGAGTTCATCCATATATACGGATAAGAGTCTAGCTAGTTTCAGATATTATACCTTTCTAATTTTGTCAGTTATTTTCATTGCAAGTTAAAGCTTACTGTTAGCTAGCTAGCTGACGTTAGATGGCTGGCTCGCTAGATAACATTACGTTTATGATCTGTGTGTAGTAATGTTGCAACCAGTCAGGATATTCTCGATGGTGCAGCTGTAGAACTTTTTGAGGATCCATGCTAAATCTTTTCAGTCTCCTGAGGGGTAATAGGTTTTGTCATGCCCTCTTCATGACTGTCTTGGTGCGCTTGGACCATGTTAGTTTGTTGGTGATGTGGACACTAAAGAACTTGAAACACTTGACCTGCTCCATTACAGCCCTGTCGATGTGAATGGGGGCGTGTTCAGCCCTCTTTTTCCCGTTGTCCATGATCAGCTCCTTAGAGAGAGACTGGCACTACATTACCAGGACTCTGACCTCCTCCCTATAGGCTGTACCGTTGTCCATGATCAGCTCCTTAGAGAGAGACTGGCACTACATTACCAGGACTCTGACCTCCTCCCTATAGGCTGTACCGTTGTCCATGATCAGCTCCTTAGAGAGAGACTGGCACTACATTACCAGGACTCTGACCTCCTCCCTATAGGCTGTACCGTTGTCCATGATCAGCTCCTTAGAGAGAGACTGGCACTACATTACCAGGACTCTGACCTCCTCCCTATAGGCTGTCACATCATTGTCGGTGATCAGGCTGTTGTCTGTTGTCGTCAGCAAACTTGATGGTGTTGGAGTCGTTCTTGGCCATGCAGTCGTGGGTGAACAGGGAGTGCAGGAAGGGACTAAGCACGCACACCTGAGGGGTCCCGGTGTTGAGGAGCATCGTGGCAGATGTTGTTGCCTACCTTTACCACCTCAGGGCAGCCTGTCAGGTCCAGGATCCAGTTGCAGAGGGAGGTGTTTAGTCCCAGGATCCTTAGCTTAGTGATGAGCTTTGTGGGCACTATGGTGTTGAACGCTGAGCTGTAGTCAATGAATAGCATTCTCACGTAGGTGTTACTTTTGTCCAGGTGGGAAAGGGCAGTGTGGAGTGCAATAGAGACGGCATCATCTGTTGGGGTGGTATGCGAATTGGAGTGGGTCTAGGGTTTCCCGGGATGATGTGTTCATGTGAGCCATGACCAGCCTTTCAAAGCACTTCATGGCTACAGAGGTGAGTGCTATGGGGCGGTGGTCATTTAGGCAGGTTACCATGGCGTTCTTGGGCACAGGGACTGGTCTGCTTGCAACATGTAGGCATTATATACTGGGTCAGGGAGAGGTTGAAAATGTCAGTGAAAACACTTTCCAGTTTGTCTGTGCAGGCTTTGAGTACACACCCTTGTAATCCATCTGGCCCCCCGGCCTTGTGAATGTTGACCTGTTTAAAGGTCTTACACACATCGGCTACGGAGAGCCTGATCACACAGTTGTCCGGAACAGCTGGTGCTCTCATACATGCTTCAGTGTTGCTTGCCTCGAAGTGAGCACAAAAGGCATTTAGCCTGTCTGGTAGGCTCGCGTCACTGGGCTACTTGCGGCTGTCCAAAGGCAGTAAGACACAATCCTATTGTTGCACCTTCAGATATTCCCTCTAAGTTTCCACCATTAGGCTGAATATCCATCTGTCGCTTTATTATGAGGTGCGCGTTTGAGAACGTTGTTCTCCTGTAATAGAATTTTGGAACATTGACATGAGACGAGTGAACACATTTCTGTGCTTGTAATATAAATGTATTCATAGATCAACTTTGAAGCTACATGTGATATGTTTCATCAGCCTCGTCTTTGTGTTTAAACATTTTACTATGGAACCGATGAATGCATTTTATATTTTTCTGGCCTATCGTCCCGGCAACTGTCCCAACGTCTGTTTTGAACCGTCCCAGACAGTTTTTTATCGTTCTTGAGACGACAGGACGCCCTTAATTTCAATCCCTGACTGCGGGAACAGGATCCGGCACTTCCGTTTGGATGCCTACGTTCTGGAACCTACTTGCCAGGTACTTCTCATGGCATGAAACACAATTGTCACTGTTTGCAATGTAAAAAGGATATTAAGAGCGATCAAAGAGAAATCAAGTTGACTCCTCGTTAATTATCCTGCCCCCTGCTTTGGCCTGGGCAGGACCATTCTTATAGGGAGGGGGGGTTGCGCAGTAGTGTGTTAGAGCGTGTCTTACAAGATGTCTACCCTTCTTCTCTATGGTCCGTAGTAGCAGAGTGTTTGGGATCTGACATGGGGCACGTGGGAGGTTCCCTCAGCCCCACAGAAACGTCATAGATACAACCCACAGACTCTTAGACCTACTCATCCACACAGAAATATAGGTCCCCCCCACCCCCACACACATATACACATGCATTAACGGTTTTGACAGCCCAAAAGTGTCACACCCCCACACACACACGTACGGTGACCATGTTTCACATCAGCCCACGCTTTCTCTCTCTGTGTTCTCTCTCTCTCTTCTCTCTTCCAATTCAAGGGGCTTTATTGGCATTGGAAACATGTTTACTTTGGCTTAGCAAGTGAAATAGATAATAAACAAAAGTGAAATAAACAATAGAAAATGAACAGTAAACATTATACTCTGTGGGTTCTCTCCATCTAGAGGCTATCCCTCCTACAGTGTCACCATTGTGATGTCACCGCAGGTGGAAATATCAGTGTGTGTGTAACGCAGACTTGAGAAAGGAGATTGTCAGGGTTCTGACTCGAAAGAGAGGGGGAGAGAGGAGAATTGACGTAGACAGCAGCCTTGGTAAAACCACAATGACGAGAGGGAACAAGGAGGTAGGGTCCACACTTAGAGAAGATTACTAGAGTTGGTTTAATTTTGCAGTAGGCCTAGATCAATTATTTACTAAGACATCTTAAATCGATGGGTTTTCCTGTGCGTATACCGGTAGGATTTATCTGCTGCATTGTTGGTCACTTCATTGTTTTCTCATGCACTCTGGTACCTCGGAGCCCCCTCCTTCTCTCTTGCACTCACTTTTGTTCCGGCACCTTCCGATTTAGAAATGAAGTACTGCGGTTACCACTATATGTTATCAGGGGGAAAGAGTGCTGGAGGCCTTGGGTGGAAGACAGCTAGCACTGTAGCAGGCAGGTCAACAGAACACCATTCAGAATGGGTTACATACTGAATGTGTTCCTGTTAACTAAGTCTGCTAAATGACCATGTTATATCCTCTCTCTCCCCTGTGTGCAGAGCATCAACCCAGGCTGCGTGGGTGGCTGCTGGCCAGTGTAGACGGCCAGACCACAGGCCTCATACCTGCCAACTACGTCAAGGTCCTGGGGAAGAGGAGAGGCAGGAAGCACGCTGAGCTGGAGAGGCTGGCTCAGGTTCAGGCCCAGCCAGGGAACCCACTGGGCACCTCCCTTCAAGCCCTCCAGCCTAACCTGGCTACGGGCCCAGTGCCAACTCTAGCCCCAGGCTTGGTTTCAGGCCTAGGCCCAGCTGAAGCCGTCCCAGTAACTATCCCAGAGGAGCTGCTGGAGTGCGTGTATAGGGAAACACCAGCCGGTTACAGCAGCCTGGGCCTGGGTGTAGTGCCTAGCACCACTACAGCTTCAAGCACAGTGCTCACCATACCAGAGAAGATGGACCTGTGATGTCTGACTTTGTGTTTTCCCACACATCTGTTGAGGCTGTACGTGGTTTGTTGATGAGCTGTTCTGTATAGCTCGGTCCCGTCCAGCAGTGGGGAACCACTTGATCTACATCCAGAAGGTGATTCATGTTCACAATTCAGTGGCTTTGGTTTGCCATTTAATCTGCCTGGAAGCAATTAGTAAGGTTGGTATATGAGGTATTGAGTACCTGGATAAAGGAGAAGTGGTTCTATCAGACATCTAGATATGAGTGTTTCCAGAACACTATCTTGGTTTGGATGTCTTGTCAGTAGTTATCTAAACCAACCAATACCTATCCTGTACCAGCCTTGTCAGTACGGTTACACTACATTTTAGCCCAATAATGATGCATATTTAAATGTTTTTGATATAGATTTATTTAACAGTGAATGAGTACATTAAGATCAAATTAAGTACGCTAAGCGATTATGCTAATATTTGAGAGAATATTGCATCGTTTGACGTTGACAGGACAAAGCCATAATATTATGTTTCTGAAATTCACCGATTTGTTCCACGTTAATGTCGTTGGTTTGATATTCAAAGATAAATTCATGGGAATAGAACGGGCTTGGAAGCTCTAACCCTGGCAATTTGACTGGTAAACTCATGGGTACACTCACAATGGCTGCCTGATTGTGACTCAATCGTTTCCATGGTATTTTGGAATGTTCTATCAACTCCTGGGTTGCCATGGTAATGTAAAACATTTATTCAAATGATGCTAGCTGATGTGGCTCATGGAATGTATTGTTTTTGTAATGTCAGTTGACATCACAGGCCCAATTGAAGAGTACAACTTCCTACTTGTACTTCCTGGCTCGGGTCTAGGTTGAAGATGGGAATATTTTAGACCTAGGCATGGGTACGCTCAATGTCTACCAGTCCACCTATTATGTCAACATTGACTTGGAGACTATTTATATGGACAAATTACTATCAAGGTTCAGATTTGGTTCCAATGGAAGGATTGACTTGGTTTTAAATCGGTGTTAATATGGTTGTAAAATGTTGTTTGAAATTCGGGAATGGTCCAACTATATCTTGAATGTTCTGTAAAATGTCCTAAATATTCAAAGTGCAGTTTTGAACTTGGAAAATAGAACTATCAAGATATATTAAATCAAGCAGTTTTGTTGAATGCATCTGTGTAAGAACTGAAATAGCGGTCCTCATTTTGGGGTGTTTCAGTGGCATTTTTAGTCCTCACTCTCCTGAAAAACTGTAATTATGTAAATACAATTATTTTGGAAATAAACATTTTCAAAACCTGAAAAGTGGCCTTTGGCTTTTTCTTATTAAGAAATGAAAAACGTATTATACACATCACATGGCAAAAATACATTACTAACTTAACCTGTTTAGTTTTATATCATTGGATGTTAATTGTTTTGAAAATGTAATGCGTCCATTATAACAAGGTTAAACACGTGGTTACACACCTGCTGGATACAAAATAATTTCCCTTCATTTGATTTAGCCGAAAAGGGCACTTCTGTCGCTAAGCAACCCCGGGACGCGGGACCACTGCACCGGCTGCTGCACTGCGGCACCGGAAAAGCGGAATCAACGCAACAGAAGATTTGGGGACGTTACAACGACTGGCGGTTCGTTATCTAAACGTCATTCACGAGCGTTTTAGGGTGTTTCCATCCCGTATGCAATGCTGATTGAATGTCTTGTCTGTCCATCAAATCGTCCCCGGGATGATACTGCAGAGAGAGTGCACTTATAGCTAGCTAGCTAGTAGCATTAGCGTTAGAAGTGGATGACGGCTACTGTACACCGAACGTCCTATCATCCGGACCACAGAAGAATCCGGTGTCATCATTGAATCAGTAAGATACAAGATAACCGTACAGCCAACTAGATACTACAAGTATTTTGGAACTATAATACAAACTAATCGTATTTAGCTTCTAGTACAGTGATGTGCACTATAGGTAGCTAGCTTGCTAGAATAAGCTTCTGACAAAAATGCCATTAAATTTGCGTTGGACAGTTCGACTACAGCCAAAGACAAAGGGGCGTTCCAAGGGAGGAGAATCCATCCTTTTTGCAAGAAGATAATCGACGTAGCCAAAAGTATGTGTGCGTTGTTCACCGCGTATGCTACTGACAGTCAGCTTTTTAATGACAACGTTGGGACAAAGTAGGAGTAGCCTATTCCAGAATTTGGTTTAGAGATGCTGTTGGATGTCAAGGCTTTCCATACATGCTCTTGTTATTCTTATGTATCTATGTCAAGTAGACCGTCCCATTACTATTGTTGATTGAAGAAACCTCAGCTTTCTGTGCGCATAAAGTCGCCTCCACCTTTTGTATGATGGTGTCCTCTCACTGAGTCTACCTTTAACAGAATAATGCTCTGATCTCTCTCACCCTTCAGACGTAATAATGTCATATCGCTGAGTCAACCTTGATCTCTCACCCTTACCTGCTGACAGACATGAGTCGTTACTGCACCCTGAACAACAACTTCCCCAATGACAACAACCTCCTGGTCCTGGACATGGTGCTGAGCTCTCTCTGGAGCGTTCCACAGCCCGTCAACTGGGACAACGTGGCCATGCTGGTCCCTGGCTTCACACCCAAGGAGGTAAGCTCTACATGCACTGCAAATTGGGACAATAAACATATTGATTGATTGAAGCTATAGTAGCTGACGGCTACAGTGCAACACCCCTTGTGGATTGCGAACCCGGGTCTCCCAGTCTGTAGGCAAGCTTCCCAGTCTGTTGGCAAGCTTCCCAGTCTGTAGGCAAGCTTCCCAGTCTGTAGGCAAGCTTCCCAGTCTGTAGGCACTGCTCCCACTAAGGAGAGATCGTAAAAGGCTATTCGCCTGGTCTGAGATCTGTCTGTATTGTCTCACTCCCTACGGTCACTGTTTGGCGTGACAGGTAGCCTCGAGGTAAGAGTGTTGAGCCAGTAATCTAACGTTCGAATCCTAGAGCCGACAAGGTGAAAATCTGTCGCTGTGCCCTTCAGCAAGGCACTTAACCTGGTGACCCTAGACTTGACCCCACTCTCCACGTCTGTTTCAGGGGGGAGTTGGGATATGCCAGAAACACATTTCCATTGCACTTGTACACATGTGTCACATGATAAATAGAAGCACCCACCAATGTCTTAATAGGTCAGCTGTCCTATAGTTTAGTCTGGACTGCTGTTGAATGTTGTGCAGGGGTTACTGGAACCAAGATGATGTGGTCTGAGGGATGTTGTTGTCATGGTATAGTAGTGACATGGTTGCCATGGTGGTTGTCGTGCCTACCTTCAGTGTGCGCAGAGGTTCGAGGAGCTGAAGAGCACCGGAGGGTTCCATCACGTGGACGACCAATGCAACGCGCTGACGGCAGGAGGCTCCTCCCCTGTGGACTCGCTGGCCACCTACATCAAATCCACACTATTGGACACCACGGGAGACGTGGAGGAGACGCGGACCAATCAGAGCTCCATCTCAGTGACGGGTAAGGCTGACTGGTGTTGATGTGCTAGTGCATATGTAGTGGTTTTAGTCCCAGACTTGGTGCTCCGGTAACGCTTGCCGTGCAGTAGCAGAGAGAACAGTCTATGGCTGGGGTATATAGGTCCTGGATGGCAGGGAGCTCAGCCCCAGTGATGTACTGGGCCGTCCGCACCACCCTCTGTAGCGTCCTTGTGATCGAGGGCGGTGCAGTTGCCATACCAAGCGGTGATGCAGCCAGTCAAGATGCGAAAGTTCTGCGTCCAATGTAGCAGGCAGTAAGACCTGAAGACTCTTCGTGTCTGAATATCTAGGCTTTAGTTCAGTGTAGCAGGCAGTAAGACCTGAAGACTCTTCATGTCTGAATATCTAGGCTTTAGTTCAGTGTAGCAGGCAGTAAGACCTGAAGTCTCTTCATGTCTGAATATCTAGGCTTTAGTTCAGTGTAGCAGGCAGTAAGACCTGAAGACTGTTCATGTCTGAATATCTAGGCTTTAGTAAAGTGTAGCAGGCAGTAAGACCTGAAGACTCTTCATGTCTGAATATCTAGGCTTTAGTTCAGTGTAGCAGGCAGTAAGACCTGAAGACTCTTCATGTCTGAATATCTAGGCTTTAGTTCAGTGTAGCAGGCAGTAAGACCTGAAGACTGTTCATGTCTGAATATCTAGGCTTTAGTTCAGTGTAGCAGGCAGTAAGACCTGAAGACTCTTCATGTCTGAATATCTAGGCTTTAGTTCAGTGTAGCAGGCAGTAAGACCTGAAGACTCTTCATGTCTGAATATCTAGGCTTTAGTTCAGTGTAGCAGGCAGTAAGACCTGAAGACTGTTCATGTCTGAATATCTAGGCTTTAGCTCGGTGAGCTACACAGTCTTGTTTGGTGTCTCCACTCTCCAGGCCTGGCGGTGAACCCTTCAAGAGGTAGCTCGGTGGAGAAAGAGATCAGGGAGTCTGCAGAGGAGGGCGAGAAGCCCCAGGAGGGGAAAGGGTGAGTGCCTGGTCTAACTACCGTCAAACAGAAATACACTGTTAATCAGTCCAGCTCAAGTCAAGGTGATCAAAGAGTTTCATAGAGCAGGATCAAGAACTTAGTCTCCTAACAAATACTCAAATGTAATCTACTACAAAAATCAAGAGTTATTCCTCTCTGTGTGTGTGTGTGTCTGCCTGTCTGTATCTCTGTATCGCTCTCCCCATGCAGGCCCAATATGGTGATCCACGTGTGTGACGAGGCTAAGAACCTGAAGCAGGACTTCATGTGTCCCCGTGACCTTCTGATCAACGAGATGCGTTACTTTGCTGAGTACCTCTCTGTTGACCTCCAGCGCTGGGAGGAGGTGGACATCTCTGTGCACTGTGACGTGCAGATCTTCCACTGGCTCATGAACTACGTCAAGAGGCACAAAATGGCCGTCGATGGCAACAATGACAAACCCAAACTCGGTAAAGAATTGAATTGATGCTCTCGCATCATACGTACTGTAGCTACATACACTGATGCTTGTATAGTACTATACCATCACTTACCTGGGTGTGGCAAATGATAACCATGGAGACGGCAGTGATGTGGTCACTCATAGCTGTGTGCTTGTTGGTTGGCCTGGCAGTGTGTTTGGTTGGTTACGTGGGGGTTGTTGGTTGTGTGCTAACATTGGTTGGTTATGTGGTGTTTGTTGGTTGTGTGTTAACATTGGTTGGTTATGTGGTGTTTGTTGGTTGTGTGCTAACATTGGTTGGTTATGTGGTGTTTGTTGGTTGTGTGTTAACATTGGTTGGTTATGTGGTGTTTGTTGGTTGGCCTGGCAGTGTGTTTGGTCGGTATGTGGTGTTTGTTGGTTGTGTGCTAACATTGGTTGGTTATGTGGTGTTTGTTGGTTGTGTGTTAACAGAGCCCAGCAATGTGATCTCAATCCTCCTCTCCTCCGAGTTCTTGAAGATGGACACGTTAGTAAGTGTTGTAATGGCGGGAGCTGGGTTGCTATGCCGGTTCCAATGTACCGTACGTTTCGGGGGCCCTGGTTTTCTGTTGTAGCGGAAGAACGAACGCAAAGTGGCTGAACTGAAATTGGGAAAAAGGCTATTGGGAACCTTTTACAACAAAATAAAATATTTTGGACCGATTTTTGGCGAGGAGTGAGACCTCCCGCTTCGCCTCTTCCTCTCTGCTACAGTAAATGACCCAGCGAGCTCTTGTTGGTCGTTGAATAAAATGTCACTCAAGAAAAAAACAGAAAACCAATCAGCTAATTAGGTAAAGAGGCTTCACTCTTCACTTTAGTCTCAAACAGAAAACGAAGGGCCTTTGGAACGGTTCACTTCCTGTTGCATGGTTACCATTACAATTGTTTTTAGAACTGTAAAATGTTACTTTTATTGCAAGTAAGTGACACATGACTTCCAAGGCATTGAACAAACTCAATGACCTATTTATGTCGACCTCTCATAGGTGGAGGAGTGTATTCAGTCACATGTTGTCCTCTCATAGGTGGAGGAGTGTATTCAGTCACATGTTGACCTCTCATAGGTGGAGGAGTGTATTCAGTCACATGTTGACCTCTCATAGGTGGAGGAGTGTATTCTGTCACATGTTGACCTCTCATAGGTGGAGGAGTGTATTCTGTCACATGTTGACCTCTCATAGGTGGAGGAGTGTATTCAGTCACATGTTGACCTCTCATAGGTGGAGGAGTGTATTCTGTCACATGTTGACCTCTCATAGGTGGAGGAGTGTATTCAGTACTGTCACAAGCACATGAGTGCCATCGTGGCCACACCCTGCAACATGAACTGCATCAACAGTAACCTGGCAGCGGACATCTCTGACCTCTTCAGCCACAACGAGGCAGACGACATCATGGACAGAAAAGACAAGTTCAAAAGGTAGACCCTAGTGATTTTGTCAGGCCTGGTAGACAGATCATTCTGCTTCAGCCAACACCTTTCATTTCTCCCTTTCCTCAGTAAGTTATTCCAGAAGAAAATTGAGTGTCTCTTCGATCCTGAGTATAAGAACCAGGACTCTCCAGGCAACGCATCGACTCTGTACAGGTGTGTGGCAGCTCTGGAATGCACTGCTCTGTCTGTCATTGGTATTATTCATTTGGGCACACAACAGAAAACATTTTGCATCACAAAACAAAAATTAGCGTTTCTTACTGGACAAGTGTAGGTAGATCCCTACCTGTTTGTCTGTTTTCTTCTGTTTGGTTCCCAATGAATACGACTCGTGTTAACCTCGCCTAACCACCGAACTGCAACTTGTCTTTCCCAGATGTGGTCTGTGCCTGAAACTGCTGACCAAGGACACAGAGAGGAAGATCTCCTGCATCCCAGGGAAGATCAACATCGACCCTCGAGGAGACATCACCTACACTCACAGCAGGTCTTGTACCACCCAGTTACACCTTGGTTGTGGGTTCGATTCCCTCTGTGGCCACCCATATGTCAAATGTAATCGTGCATGACTGTAAAGGGTCTCTCAGAGTACCACATTTGGACGCCATACGCACAGCAGTGTTCTAGAATATTGCAACGTTGGCTTTCATACTTTTTGAATTCTCAGCGCAGCTCAAGCAATTTCTCCAACTGTCAACACATTCAAATGAATAGAGGACGTGTCCCGGAAAGTTGTTGGTTGGGATTTGTGGGGAGGTGCACGTTGGAGAGGTGCACGTTGGAGAGATGCACGTTGGAGAGGTGCACGTTGGAGAGGTGCACGTTGGAGAGGTGCACGTTGGAGAGGTGCACGTTGGAGAGGTGCACGTTGGAGAGGTGGCCCCGCGGATGATGGTCTCAGAGCTGCGTAGCCCCGCGGATGATGGTCTCAGAGCTGCGTAGCCCCGCGGATGATGGTCTCAGAGCTGCGTAGCCCCGCGGATGATGGTCTCAGAGCTGCGTAGCCCCGCGGATGATGGTCTCAGAGCTGCGTAGCCCCGCGGATGATGGTCTCAGAGCTGCGTAGCCCCGCGGATGATGGTCTCAGAGCTGCGTAGCCCCGCGGATGATGGTCTCAGAGCTGCGTAGCCCCGCGGATGATGGTCTCAGAGCTGCGTAGCCCCGCGGATGATGGTCTCAGAGCTGCGTAGCCCCGCGGATGATGGTCTCAGAGCTGCGTAGCCCCGCGGATGATGGTCTCAGAGCTGCGTAGCCCCGCGGATGATGGCCTCAGAGCTGCGTAGCCCCGCGGATGATGGCCTCAGAGCTGCGTAGCCCCGCGGATGATGGCCTCAGAGCTGCGTAGCCCCGCGGATGATGGCCTCAGAGCTGCGTAGCCCCGCGGATGATGGCCTCAGAGCTGCGTAGCCCCGCGGATGATGGTCTCAGAGCTGCGTAGCCCCGCGGATGATGGTCTCAGAGCTGCGTAGCCCCGCGGATGATGGCCTCAGAGCTGCGTAGCCCCGCGGATGATGGCCTCAGAGCTGCGTAGCCCCGCGGATGATGGTCTCAGAGCTGCGTAGCCCCGCGGATGATGGTCTCAGAGCTGCGTAGCCCCGCGGATGATGGTCTCAGAGCTGCGTAGCCCCGCGGATGATGGTCTCAGAGCTGCGTAGCCCCGCGGATGATGGTCTCAGAGCTGCGTAGCCCCGCGGATGATGGTCTCAGAGCTGCGTAGCCCCGCGGATGATGGTCTCAGAGCTGCGTAGCCCCGCGGATGATGGTCTCAGAGCTGCGTAGCCCCGCGGATGATGGTCTCAGAGCTGCGTAGCCCCGCGGATGATGGTCTCAGAGCTGCGTAGCCCCGCGGATGATGGTCTCAGAGCTGCGTAGCCCCGCGGATGATGGTCTCAGAGCTGCGTAGCCCCGCGGATGATGGTCTCAGAGCTGCGTAGCCCCGCGGATGATGGTCTCAGAGCTGCGTAGCCCCGCGGATGATGGTCTCAGAGCTGCGTAGCCCCGCGGATGATGGTCTCAGAGCTGCGTAGCCCCGCGGATGATGGTCTCAGAGCTGCGTAGCCCCGCGGATGATGGTCTCAGAGCTGCGTAGCCCCGCGGATGATGGTCTCAGAGCTGCGTAGCCCCGCGGATGATGGCCTCAGAGCTGCGTAGCCCCGCGGATGATGGCCTCAGAGCTGCGTAGCCCCGCGGATGATGGCCTCAGAGCTGCGTAGCCCCGCGGATGATGGCCTCAGAGCTGCGTAGCCCCGCGGATGATGGCCTCAGAGCTGCGTAGCCCCGCGGATGATGGTCTCAGAGCTGCGTAGCCCCGCGGATGATGGTCTCAGAGCTGCGTGGCCCCGCGGATGATGGTCTCAGAGCTGCGTGGCCCCGCGGATGATGGTCTCAGAGCTGCGTGGCCACGCGGATGATGGTCTCAGAGCTGCGTGGCCCCGCGGATGATGGTCTCAGAGCTGCGTGGCCCCGCGGATGATGGTCTCAGAGCTGCGTGGCCCCGCGGATGATGGTCTCAGAGCTGCGTGGCCACGCGGATGATGGTCTCAGAGCTGCGTGGCCACGCGGATGATGGTCTCAGAGCTGCGTAGCCCCGCGGATGATGGTCTCAGAGCTGCGTGGCCCCGCGGATGATGGTCTCAGAGCTGCGTGGCCCCGCGGATGATGGTCTCAGAGCTGCGTAGCCACGTCACAATGGGACCAACGCCTCTCGGCGTCTGTGGACTGTGATTTACGGTTAAGTCACTTTGGATAAAAACTGATGCTATATGGCTTCTGATAATTATTTCTGCTCTATCGAGAGACATCTTCACTGTTATTCTATGGATGTTTATAGTGAAAAATGCTAAAGAAACCATGTCGTTATTTGGTAAATATCTTATAGCTACAATTTACCATATAATTTCAAAGTATATCCCAGGTAGTGTATTTAGCGATAAAGCACAGTAAACCAGAATATCCGGCTCCATGAACCAGTAAGACCAGTCATCTCCTGTTTCTGTAGCGAGGCAGCGTGATGGGAAATCAAATCTTATTGGTCACATGCAGATGTTATTTCGAGTGTAGCGAAATGCTTGTGCTTCTAGTTCCGACAGTGCAGTAATATCTAACAAGTAATCTAACAAATTCCACAACAACTACCTAATACACACAAATTTATGACAGAGCGTCATAGAATATATAGTATAAAATACAGTATATACCAATGAGATGAGTAATGCAAGATATGTAAACATTATTAAAGTGGCATTATTAAAGAGACTTGTGATCTATTTATTAAAGTGGCCAATGATTTAAAGTCTGTATGTAGGTAGCAGCCTCTCTGTGTTAGTGAAGGCTGTTTAACAGTCTGATGGCCTTGAGATAGAAGCTGTTTTTCAGTCT
Source organism: Salvelinus namaycush (assembly GCF_016432855.1). Lineage (NCBI taxonomy): Eukaryota > Metazoa > Chordata > Actinopteri > Salmoniformes > Salmonidae > Salvelinus > Salvelinus namaycush. Next base: position 71,378 of record NW_024061488.1, read on the forward strand.
CTCGGTCACAGCTTTGATGCACCTGTACTGACCTCGCCTTCTGGATGATAGCGGGGTGAACAGGCAGTGGCTCGGGTGGTTGTTGTCCTTGATGATCTTCATGGCCTTCCTGTGACATCGGGTGCTGTAGGTGTCATGGAGGGCAGGTAGCTTGCCCCCGGTGATGCGTTGTGCAGACCCGCACCACCCTCTGGAGAGCCTTGTGGTTGTGGGCGGTGCAGTTGCCGTACCAAGTGGTGATACAGCCCGACAGGATGCTCTCGATTGTGCATCTAGAAGTTTGTAAGGGTTTTAGGTGACGAGCCTAATTTCTTCAGCCTCACTACACTGTCTGTGTGGGTGGACCATTTTAAGTTTGTCCGTGATGTGTACCCCGAGGAACTTGAAACGTTCCACCTCCACTGCTGTCCCGTCGATGTGGATAGGGGGGTGCTCCCTCTGCTGTTACACCCCCTGGACAGGACACTAGTCTATCACAGGGCCAATCTATCTCCTTAATGCTGAGTTCCAAGCAGAACTCCTGACCTTCCAATCTCAGGGTGGACACTCTAACCACAAGGCCACTGAGTTGGTTCCAAGGACCAGGCTGGCCAACATGGTTTTGTGGTGGAGCTGCTTTGAGAAACATGGACAGAATAAAGGAGAGTCATTTCTATCACTACCTCTGGTCTGTAGGCAGAAGAGATGGGAGGTCCATGATTACATGACCGGACTGTATGAGGAGCTGAAGTCCTGGGTGCTGGTCTACTGGAGGATCTGGGGAACCATCAACCACCTCACCTGCTCCCACTGCCAACAGGTAGGGGGGGGGGGGGGGGGGGGGCTGTCAACCACCTCACCTGCTCCCACTGCCAACAGGTAGGGGGGGGGGGGGGGGGGCTGTCAACCACCTCACCTGCTCCCACTGCCAACAGGTAGGGGGGGGGGGGGGGCTGTCAACCACCTCACCTGCTCCCACTGCCAACAGGTAGGGGGGGGGGGGGCTGTCAACCACCTCACCTGCTCCCACTGCCAACAGGTAGGGGGGGGGGGGGGGGGGGCTGTCAACCACATCACCTGCTCCCACTGCCAACAGGTAGGGGGGGGGGGGGGGGGGGGGCTGTCAACCACCTCACCTGCTCCCACTGCCAACAGGTAGGGGGGGGGGGGCTGTCAACCACCTCACCTGCTCCCACTGCCAACAGGTAGGGGGGGGGGGGGGGGGGGGGGCTGTCAACCACCTCACCTGCTCCCACTGCCAACAGGTAGGGGGGGGTGGGGGGGTGGGGGGGCTGTCAACCACCTCACCTGCTCCCACTGCCAACAGGTAGGGGGGGGCTGTCAACCACCTCACCTGCTCCCACTGCCAACAGGTAGGGGGGGGGGGGGCTGTCAACCACCTCACCTGCTCCCACTGCCAACAGGTAGGGGGGGGGGGGGGGGGCTGTCAACCACCTCACCTGCTCCCACTGCCAACAGGTAGGGGGGGGCTGTCAACCACCTCACCTGCTCCCACTGCCAACAGGTAGGGGGGGGGGGGGCTGTCAACCACCTCACCTGCTCCCACTGCCAACAGGTAGGGGGGGGGGGGGGGGGGGCTGTCAACCACCTCACCTGCTCCCACTGCCAACAGGTAGGGGGGGGTGGGGGGGTGGGGGGGCTGTCAACCACCTCACCTGCTCCCACTGCCAACAGGTAGGGGGGGGCTGTCAACCACCTCACCTGCTCCAACTGCCAACAGGTAGGGGGGGGGGGGCTGTCAACCACCTCACCTGCTCCCACTGCCAACAGGTAGGGGGGGGGGGGGGGGGCTGTCAACCACCTCACCTGCTCCCACTGCCAACAGGTAGGGGGGGGCTGTCAACCACCTCACCTGCTCCCACTGCCAACAGGTAGGGGGGGGGGGGGCTGTCAACCACCTCACCTGCTCCCACTGCCAACAGGTAGGGGGGGGCTGTCAACCACCTCACCTGCTCCCACTGCCAACAGGTAGGGGGGGGGGGGCTGTCAACCACCTCACCTGCTCCCACTGCCAACAGGTAGGGGGGGGGGGGGGGCTGTCAACCACCTCACCTGCTCCCACTGCCAACAGGTAGGGGGGGGCTGTCAACCACCTCACCTGCTCCCACTGCCAACAGGTAGGGGGGGGGGGGGCTGTCAACCACCTCACCTGCTCCCACTGCCAACAGGTAGGGGGGGGGGGGGGGGGGGGCTGTCAACCACCTCACCTGCTCCCACTGCCAACAGGTAGGGGGGGGTGGGGGGGTGGGGGGGCTGTCAACCACCTCACCTGCTCCCACTGCCAACAGGTAGGGGGGGGGCTGTCAACCACCTCACCTGCTCCCACTGCCAACAGGTAGGGGGGGGGGGGCTGTCAACCACCTCACCTGCTCCCACTGCCAACAGGTAGGGGGGGGGGGGGGGGCTGTCAACCACCTCACCTGCTCCCACTGCCAACAGGTAGGGGGGGGCTGTCAACCACCTCACCTGCTCCCACTGCCAACAGGTAGGGGGGGGGGGGGCTGTCAACCACCTCACCTGCTCCCACTGCCAACAGGTAGGGGGGGGGGGGGCTGTCAACCACCTCACCTGCTCCCACTGCCAACAGGTAGGGGGGGGGGGGGGGGCTGTCAACCACCTCACCTGCTCCCACTGCCAACAGGTAGGGGGGGGGGGGGGGCTGTCAACCACCTCACCTGCTCCCACTGCCAACAGGTAGGGGGGGGCTGTCAACCACCTCACCTGCTCCCACTGCCAACAGGTAGGGGGGGGGGGGGGGGGGGGGCTGTCAACCACCTCACCTGCTCCCACTGCCAACAGGTAGGGGGGGGGGGGGGGCTGTCAACCACCTCACCTGCTCCCACTGCCAACAGGTAGGGGGGGGGGGGCTGTCAACCACCTCACCTGCTCCCACTGCCAACAGGTAGGGGGGGGGGGGCTGTCAACCACCTCACCTGCTCCCACTGCCAACAGGTAGGGGGGGGGGGGGCTGTCAACCACCTCACCTGCTCCCACTGCCAACAGGTAGGGGGGGGGGGGGGGGGCTGTCAACCACCTCACCTGCTCCCACTGCCAACAGGTAGGGGGGGGGGGGGGCTGTCAACCACCTCACCTGCTCCCACTGCCAACAGGTAGGGGGGGGGGGCTGTCAACCACCTCACCTGCTCCCACTGCCAACAGGTAGGGGGGGGGGGGGCTGTCAACCACCTCACCTGCTCCCACTGCCAACAGGTAGGGGGGGGGGGGGGGGGGCTGTCAACCACCTCACCTGCTCCCACTGCCAACAGGTAGGGGGGGGGGGGGCTGTCAACCACCTCACCTGCTCCCACTGCCAACAGGTAGGGGGGGGAGGGGGGGGGGCTGTCAACCACCTCACCTGCTCCCACTGCCAACAGGTAGGGGGGGGGCTGTCAACCACCTCACCTGCTCCCACTGCCAACAGGTGGGGGGGGGTGGGGGGGCTGTCAACCACCTCACCTGCTCCCACTGCCAACAGGTAGGGGGGGGTGGGGGGGCTGTCAACCACCTCACCTGCTCCCACTGCCAACAGGTATGGGGGGGGGGGGGGTGGGGGCTGTCAACCACCTCACCTGCTCCCACTGCCAACAGGTAGGGGGAGGGGGGGGGGGGGGGCTGTCAACCACCTCACCTGCTCCCACTGCCAACAGGTAGGGAGGGGGGGGGGCTGTCAACCACCTCACCTGCTCCCACTGCCAACAGGTAGGGGGGGGGGGCTGTCAACCACCTCACCTGCTCCCACTGCCAACAGGTAGGGGGGGGGGGCTGTCAACCACCTCACCTGCTCCCACTGCCAACAGGTAGGGGGGGGGGGGCTGTCAACCACCTCACCTGCTCCCACTGCCAACAGGTAGGGGGGGGGTGGGGGGGCTGTCAACCACCTCACCTGCTCCCACTGCCAACAGGTAGGGGGGGGGTGGGGGGGCTGTCAACCACCTCACCTGCTCCCACTGCCAACAGGTAGGGGGGGGGTGGGGGGGCTGTCAACCACCTCACCTGCTCCCACTGCCAACAGGTAGGGGGGGGGGGCTGTCAACCAGCTCACCTGGTCCCACTGCCAACAGGTAGGGGGGGGGGGTGGGGGGGCTGTCAACCAGCTCACCTGCTCCCACTGCCAACAGGTAGGGGGGGGGGGGCTGTCAACCACCTCACCTGCTCCCACTGCCAACAGGTAGGGGAAGGGGGGGGGCTGTCAACCACCTCACCTGCTCCCACTGCCAACAGGTGGGGGGGGGGGGGGGGGGAGGTGCTGTCAACCACCTCACCTGCTCCCACTGCCAACAGGTGGGGGGGGGTGCTGTCAACCACCTCACCTGCTCCCACTGCCAACAGGTAGGGGGGGCTGTCAACCACCTCACCTGCTCCCACTGCCAACAGGTAGGGAGGGGAGGGGCTGTCAACCACCTCACCTGCTCCCACTGCCAACAGGTAGGGGGGGGGGGCTGTCAACCACCTCACCTGCTCCCACTGCCAACAGGTATTTGGGGGGGGCTGTCAACCACCTCACCTGCTCCCACTGCCAACAGGTAGGGGGGGGGGGCTGTCAACCACCTCACCTGCTCCCACTGCCAACAGGTAGGGGGGGGGGGCTGTCAACCACCTCACCTGCTCCCACTGCCAACAGGTAGGGGGGGGGGGGGGGGGGGCTGTCAACCACCTCACCTGCTCCCACTGCCAACAGGTAGGGGGGGGGGGGCTGTCAACCACCTCACCTGCTCCCACTGCCAACAGGTAGGGGGGGGAGGGGGGGGGGGCTGTCAACCACCTCACCTGCTCCCACTGCCAACAGGTAGGGGGGGGGGGTGGGGGGGCTGTCAACCACCTCACCTGCTCCCACTGCCAACAGGTGGGGGGGGGTGGGGGGGCTGTCAACCACCTCACCTGCTCCCACTGCCAACAGGTAGGGGGGGGTGGGGGGGCTGTCAACCACCTCACCTGCTCCCACTGCCAACAGGTATGGGGGGGGGGGGGGGGGGGGGGGGGGGGGCTGTCAACCACCTCACCTGCTCCCACTGCCAACAGGTAGGGGGGGGCTGTCAACCACCTCACCTGCTCCCACTGCCAACAGGTAGGGAGGGGGGGGGCTGTCAACCACCTCACCTGCTCCCACTGCCAACAGGTAGGGGGGGGGGGCTGTCAACCACCTCACCTGCTCCCACTGCCAACAGGTAGGGGGGGGGGGCTGTCAACCACCTCACCTGCTCCCACTGCCAACAGGTAGGGGGGGGGGGGGCTGTCAACCACCTCACCTGCTCCCACTGCCAACAGGTAGGGGGGGGGTGGGGGGGCTGTCAACCACCTCACCTGCTCCCACTGCCAACAGGTAGGGGGGGGGGGGCTGTCAACCACCTCACCTGCTCCCACTGCCAACAGGTAGGGGGGGGGGGCTGTCAACCAGCTCACCTGGTCCCACTGCCAACAGGTAGGGGGGGGGGGTGGGGGGGCTGTCAACCAGCTCACCTGCTCCCACTGCCAACAGGTAGGGGGGGGGGGGCGCTGTCAACCACCTCACCTACTCCCACTGCCAACAGGTAGGGGGGGGGGGGCTGTCAACCACCTCACCTGCTCCCACTGCCAACAGGTAGGGGAAGGGGGGGGGCTGTCAACCACCTCACCTGCTCCCACTGCCAACAGGTGGGGGGGGGGGGGGGGGAGGTGCTGTCAACCACCTCACCTGCTCCCACTGCCAACAGGTGGGGGGGGGTGCTGTCAACCACCTCACCTGCTCCCACTGCCAACAGGTAGGGGGGGCTGTCAACCACCTCACCTGCTCCCACTGCCAACAGGTAGGGGGGGGGTGGGGGGGCTGTCAACCACCTCACCTGCTCCCACTGCCAACAGGTAGGGGGGGGGGGCTGTCAACCACCTCACCTGCTCCCACTGCCAACAGGTAGGGGGGGGGGGGGGGGGCTGTCAACCACCTCACCTGCTCCCACTGCCAACAGGTAGGGGGGGGGTGGGGGGGCTGTCAACCACCTCACCTGCTCCCACTGCCAACAGGTAGGGGGGGGGTGGGGGGGCTGTCAACCACCTCACCTGCTCCCACTGCCAACAGGTAGGGGGGGGGGGCTGTCAACCAGCTCACCTGGTCCCACTGCCAACAGGTAGGGGGGGGGGCGCTGTCAACCACCTCACCTGCTCCCACTGCCAACAGGTAGGGGGGGGGGGGCTGTCAACCACCTCACCTGCTCCCAACAGGTAGGGGAAGGGGGGGGGCTGTCAACCACCTCACCTGCTCCCACTGCCAACAGGTGGGGGGGGGGGGGGGAGGTGCTGTCAACCACCTCACCTGCTCCCACTGCCAACAGGTGGGGGGGGGTGCTGTCAACCACCTCACCTGCTCCCACTGCCAACAGGTAGGGGGGGCTGTCAACCACCTCACCTGCTCCCACTGCCAACAGGTAGGGGGGGGGGGGGGGGGGGCTGTCAACCACCTCACCTGCTCCCACTGCCAACAGGTGGGGGGAGGCTGTCAACCACCTCACCTGCTCCCACTGCCAACAGGTAGGGGGGGGGGGGAGGCTGTCAACCACCTCACCTGCTCCCACTGCCAACAGGTGGGGGGGGGGGGGGGCTGTCAACCACCTCACCTGCTCCCACTGCCAACAGGTAGGGGGGGGGGGGGGGTGGGGGGGCTGTCAACCACCTCACCTGCTCCCACTGCCAACAGGTAGGGGGGGCTGTCAACCACCTCACCTGCTCCCACTGCCAACAGGTAGGGGGGGGGGGGGGGGGGGCTGTCAACCACCTCACCTGCTCCCACTGCCAACAGGTGGGGGGAGGCTGTCAACCACCTCACCTGCTCCCACTGCCAACAGGTAGGGGGGGGGGGGAGGCTGTCAACCACCTCACCTGCTCCCACTGCCAACAGGTAGGGGGGGGGGGGAGGCTGTCAACCACCTCACCTGCTCCCACTGCCAACAGGTGGGGGGGGGGGGGGGGCTGTCAACCACCTCACCTGCTCCCACTGCCAACAGGTAGGGGGGGGGGGGGGGTGGGGGGGCTGTCAACCACCTCACCTGCTCCCACTGCCAACAGGTGGGGGGGCTGTTTGCGTGTGTGCATGTGCACTCCAGGCATTGTGTAATGCATCCAGACGTGTGTGTGTGTCTCCAGGCGTTTGTGTGTGCAGAGCTGTCCCACTGTCGGTATCACCCAGAGGTTGTGTTGTACCCGGGCATGGGGACAGAGCATGGCTGGCACGGGACGGGCATCTACCCCTGCTGCAACCAGAGGACACTACGCTTTGACCCCACCGGCATGCCCAAGGTAGGAACACACTCACTGACCCCACCGGCATTCCCAAGGTAGAAACACACTGACCCCACCAGCAATCCCAAGGTAGGAACACACTGACCCCACCGGCATTCCCAAGGTAGGAACACACTGACCCCACCGGCATTCCCAAGGTAGGAACACACTGACCCCACCGGCATCCCCAAGGTAGGAACACACTGACCCCACCGGCATCCCCAAGGTAGGAACACACTGACCCCACCGGCATCCCCAAGGTAGGAAACACTGACCCCACCGGCAATCCCAAGGTAGGAACACACTGACCCCACCGGCATTCCCAAGGTAGGAACACACTCACACTGACCCCACCGGCATGCCCAAGGTAGGAACACACTGACCCCACCGGCATGCCCAAGGTAGGAACACACTGACCCCACCGGCATTCCCAAGGTAGGAACACACTGACCCCACCGGCATTCCCAAGGTAGGAACACACTGACCCCACCGGCATTCCCAAGGTAGGGACACACTGACCCCACCGGAATTCCCAAGGTAGGAACACACTCACACACTGACCCCACCGACATTCCCAAGGTAGGAACACACTCACACACTGACCCCACCGGCATTCCCAAGGTAGGAACACACTCACACTGACCCCACCGGCATGCCCAAGGTAGGAACACACTGACCCCACCGGCATTCCCAAGGTAGGAACACACTGACCCCACCGGCATTCCCAAGGTAGGAACACACTGACCCCACCGGCATGCCCAAGGTAGGAACACACTGACCCCACCGGCATTCCCAAGGTAGGAACACACTGACCCCACCGGCATTCCCAAGGTAGGAACACACTGACCCCACCGGCATGCCCAAGGTAGGAACACACTGACCCCACCGGCATTCCCAAGGTAGGAACACACTGACCCCACCGGCATTCCCAAGGTAGGAACACACTGAAACACACTTGGAGTTGTGAGGTGACCATGCTTTGAATAGTTTGCATCTCACACAATACAGATTTGACACATTTCACACTTGAATCTGGTCAAAACGGTGTGTGTGTGTCTCAGGGCTGTAAGATGCGGGACCACATAGTGAATGCGTCAGACAGTGGAGACTGTACTGGGGACCACCAGGTAAACTCAGCCCAGACCAGACTACTCAACGACCTGCTACTACACAGAGAGGCAGTGTGTGTACCCAACACACCCCTACCAGAGACAGGGTAAGAAACTGTGTGTGTGTACCCAACACACCCCTACCAGAGACGGGGTAAGAAACTGTGTGTGTGTACCCAACACACCCCTACCAGAGACAGGGTGAGAAACTGTGTGTGTGTGTATTTTTGTATCGTATGACAGGTTTTGTGTTTAGTGATACTCCCTTGTTCTCTCTCTGTGTATCTATGTGCCAGGCCTGTAGACTCCCCCTCCAGTGGTTCAGAGAGGGGGGAGAGAGGGGAGCGGGTACTGGACTGTGACATCCTGGTAGAGCCGGGGCTTCAGAGAGTAGAGGGCACCACCGTGAGTTTACAACTTATTTATTTATTTATATATTTATCCAGGCAAGTTAATTGAGGTCAAATTCATACTCACAAGTAGAATGATACGTTTTAAGAAACTTTAGTGTGTTTGCTCAAATGTGTTATTTACAATGACAACCAGACCTCCATGATATACCTATCTGGCTACACATCTGTCTACTAGCTACAGAACATCTGATTTTAAACCTAACCTTAACCACACTGCTAACTCTAATGCCTAACCCTAACCACACTGCTAACCCTAATACCTAACCTAAACCACACTGCTAACTCTAATGCATAATCAAACAAAACCTTAAATAAGACCAAAAAGCACATTTTTGTTTTAAAGAATTTTTACGATATAGCCAATTTTGACTTTGCAGCTGGCCCATCTTCGGAAATCACTCAGTTCTGCCTCCAGGGCAAGATTGATGACAATTAACGTCGACCTGCACTTGATTTGTGGAGTCATAGATATGCCTATAGTCTTACTCAACCTATTTCAAATAGACTATAGTCTAACTCAACCTGTTTCAAATAGACTATAGTCTAACTCAACCTGTTTCAAATAGACTATAGTCTTACTCAACCTGTTTCAAATAGACTATAGTCTTACTCAACCTGTTTCAAATAGACTATAGTCTTACTCAACCTGTTTCAAATAGACTATAGTCTTACTCAACCTGTTTCAAATAGACTATAGTCTTACTCAACCTGTTTCAAATAGACTATAGTCTTACTCAACCTGTTTCAAATAGACTATAGTCTAACTCAACCTGTTTCAAATAGACTATAGTCTTACTCAACCTGTTTCAAATAGACTATAGTCTTACTCAACCTGTTTCAAATAGACTATAGTCTTACTCAACCTGTTTCAAATAGACTATAGTCTTACTCAACCTGTTTCAAATAGACTATAGTCTAACTCAACCTGTTTCAAATAGACTATAGTCTAACTCAACCTGTTTCAAATAGACCTATAGTCTTACGCAACCTGTTTCAAATAGACTATAGTCTTACTCAACCTATTTCAAATAGACTAGAGTCTAACTCAACCTGTTTCAAATAGAGTCTAACTAACTCAACCTATTGCTTTGCAGTTTTCCCTGTTGAAAAACTGGAGCCGGCAACTGGTATGATCAACGTTTATTGTTTCCAAATGTAATTGTGCTGCAGTGTGTGTGTCCGTGTCTGTATACGTGTGTTTGTGTGTGTGTATGACGTGACATATTACAGTAGTGACATAGTATACCTTTGTACCACCAGAAGCCTGAGGGCCAGTCTGTTTGTGCTACCATGCCAACTCCTCATGCTTAGTTAATGAGCAGTGGTGATAGGCTGGTCCCAGATCTGTTTGGTGTCCAGCCTATCTAAACTCTGATATGCCCTCCTCTGCCCTGTGTCAGAGGCAGCAGACGCTGCTTTCTGAGGATGAGGAGTATACCACGGGGTCAGAGGTCACTGAGGATGAGGTGGGAGATGAAGAGGAGGCCAGCAAGAAACAAGGTAGAGTAATTAGGCTCTCTGATTGGTTTATACTCTAATTGGAAAAACTGTATGGCTGAGAGGGATGAGGCAAAGGGAATAGCAAATATGTCTGACAACACAGCAGACTGGTAAACATACATTAAATATAGAAATCACTAAACTAAACTAAAAGAAGAAACTATACTATGAAAAAAAAGAAGCTCTGGAGTACATTTAATGAAATTCTAGGCAAAAAAGCAAACTCATCTGTCATTGAGGCAGAGGACTTGTTCATAACAAAACCCTTTAATATTACCGACCACTTTAATAACTTTTTTGTTGACACGATTAGCAAATTTAGGCCTGACATGCAAATAACAAATGCTGAGCGTTCATATTCATACATAATGGACCAAGTAATGGAAGACAAGCACTGTAGTGTAGAGTTCCACAAAGTGGGTGTGGAAGAGGTGAACAAAATGGCTGCTAATCTATAAATAAGGACAAACCACCTGGTACCGACAACCTGGATGGTAAATTGCTAAGATTTGTAGTGGAATACATTGTGACTCCTGTTGGCCACATCTTCAATTTAAGCCTAGAAGACGGTGTGCCCTCAGACATGGAGGGGGGGGGGGGGGCAGGCAAAGGTCATTCAGCTACCCAAGAACAGCAGAGCACCCTTTAAATGGTTCAGACAGCCGACCAATCAGTCTGTAAAAAAGTGCTTAGCAAACCTTTGGAAAAAATTGTGTTTGATCGAAAACTAATTAACAACAGACTTTCAGCATGCTTATAGGGAAGGGTACTCAACATGCTTGGCACTGACACAAATTACAGATGCTTGGCTGAAATAAATTGATAGTAAGAAGATTGTGGGAGCTGCTCTGTTAGACTTCAGTGCAGCTTTTGATGTCATTGATCGTAACCTATTGCTGAAAAAATCCTAGGTGTCATGGATTTGCATCCTCTGCCTTATTATGGATTGAGACTTACCCGTCTAATAGAACACAGAGTTACCCGTCTAATAGAACACAGAGTTACCCGTCTAATAGAACACAGAGTTACCCGTCTAATAGAACACAGAGTTACCCGTCGAATAGAACACAGAGTTACCCGTCGAATAGAACACAGAGTTACCCGTCGAATAGAACACAGAGTTACCCGGTCGAATAGAACACAGAGTTTTCGTTAATGGTAGCCTCTCTCATGCAAATTCAGTTGAGTGTGGTGTTCCGCAGGGCAGCCGACTAAGGCCATTATTGTTTTCCTTTTTTACTAATGACCTTCCACTGACTTTGAATAAAGCCTGTGTGTCTATGTACGCTGACGACTCAACTGTATACACGTCGGCTGCAACAGTAGAATAAATAACTGACACCCTGAACATAGAGCTCCAGTTAGTTTTAGAATGGGTAACTAGCAATAGGCTGGTGCTAAATATAAACAAATATGTAAAGCATCGTTTTTGGGACAAATCACTCAACGCTAAACCTCATTTAGATCTATTATTGAATAATGTGGTGATTTAGCAAGTTAAGGAGACTAAACTGCTGGGTGTCACTCTAGATAGCAAGCTGTCATCAAAACATATAGACTCAATGGTTGCTAAAATGGGAAGAGGTTTCCGTGATTGGGCGTTGCTCTGCCTTCTTGACATCTCAGTCGACCAGACAGGTCCTACAGGCCCCAGTTTTGTTACACCTGGACTCCTGCCCAGCCGTGTGGTCATGTGCGGCAGAGAAGGACAATGGTCAATTGCAGTTGGTCCAGAACAAAACAGCAAGTATCGCACTTTGATGTACACGGAGGGAAAGTGGCAAACATGTTACTGCCAATCTCTCCTGGCTCATAGTAGAGGAGAGATTGACTGCATCACCATTGGTCTTTGTGAGACGTGTTGAAGGTACAGAACTGTCTGTTCAAGCAGTTGGCACACAGTTCAGACACTCATCGGTACAACACAAGACATGCAGCCAGAGATCTCTTCACAGTCCCCAGGTCCAGAACAGAAGCTGGGAAACACACAGTATTAAATAGAGCCATGACTACATGGAACTCTCTGGTAACCCAGGTAACTCAAGCTAGCAATGAAACCAGATTCAAACCCTGATTAAAGAACACCTTACATCACAAAGGGACAGTGAGGAGACACAGCCATGTTATGTTACTGATTATATTGTATTATAATTGCACTGTACTATGTATTAGACCTAGATATGGTGTGTATGTACTGATATGTAGACTGTGTGTGATGTTTTAAATGTAGTTCAGTCCTTCACTAATAATGTTCTGTATTATGTCATGTTTCATGTGGACACCAGGAAGAGTAGCTGCTGCTTTGGCAGCGCCTAATGGGATCCTAATAAATGGCAATTACCAAAGAGGCTTTGAAATGGGGGGGGGATTTCAATTGCGTTTTCTTGATTCCTTGTGAGGGACCAGAGGGGAGGGACCTCTGACCTCATCTAATGGGTTTTGAGAAGGAGGCAAGGATGCAAGGAATCAAATCGAGATTCTCCCTATGTCATAAGACCACACTTTGATATCTGTCTGCAGCTATGAGCTATCAGTTGTAATTGAATCATGAATGTATGTGTACACTGCTTATGGTTGTAACAACATAGGGGTTTTCTATGTGTTCATTGTTAGCTGCTAAGAAGGCCAAGAAGTTGAGCAAACCTTTGAAGAGGCAGATGTCTTCACCTAATTTCCATCGCAAAGAGAAAGCAGTGGAGAAAGTGAGTGTGCTTCACTCGTTTACCTGAGACTTAAATAATTGCAATTTTCTTACTTTTCCAAATTCTGTTGGTTGTTTACAGACCCCTTCGAGGGACAACACTCCATTCAGGTGAGCTCAACTTCGTCAACTACATGCTTCTTCATCTATTTCACCGCTGTATCTGTTTGAAATGGTTTGTGTTTCCAGAGTGAGTGCCCAGAAGAGTAAATGGGACAGCTCTCGCTCCATCCGCTACAACCAAGATGCCCAAAGAGAGGAAGGTAACACAGGCCTCAGTTAACTTAGTGTGTGCGTGTGTTACGATAGATGTGTGTATTCTAATTGTCCTCTCTCTCCCCTCTCTCTCCCCCTCCCTCCCCTCCCCCTCCCCCCCAGACCAGCGGCGTATGGTGGAGATCATTGGTCATCTGACTAAGATCAGGTTCGGAGATCAGGAACAGAGAAAGTCCAAGGACACTAAAGAGGTGTGTTTTACTGAGTCGATTACACCTTTATTTTTAGCAGGGGATCAAACACTAGAACGTTGAAACATGAAACTTCATTTACATTGTGTGTGTATAGTGTGGTTGTCACTGGTGTACCACCCCCCCCCCCCCCCCCCCCCCCCCCCTGTTGTGGTTGTCACTGGTGTACCCCCCCCCCCCCCTGTTGTGGTTGTCACTGGTGTACCCCCCCCCCCCCCTGTTGTGGTTGTCACTGGTGTACCCCCCCCCCCCCCTGTTGTGGTTGTCACCGGTGTACCCCCCCCCCCCTGTTGTGGTTGTCACCGGTGTACCCCCCCCCCCCTGTTGTGGTTGTCACTGGTGTACCCTTCCCCCCCTGTTGTGGTTGTCACTGGTGTACCCCTGTTGTGGTTGTCACTGGTGTACCCCCCCCCCCCCCCCCCCCCCCCCCCCCCCGTTGTGGTTGTCGCCGGTGTACCCCCCCCCGTTGTGGTTGTCGCCGGTGTACCCCCCCCCGTTGTGGTTGTCACCGGTGTACCCCCCCTGTTGTGGTTGTCACTGGTGTACCCCCCCCCCCCCCCCCCGTTGTGGTTGTCACTGGTATACCCCCCCCGTTGTGGTTGTCACTGGTATACCCCCCCCGTTGTGGTTGTCACCGGTGTACCCCCCCTGTTGTGGTTGTCACCGGTGTACCCCCCCTGTTGTGGTTGTCACCGGTGTACCCCCCCTGTTGTGGTTGTCACTGGTGTACCCCCCCCCCCCCCGTTGTGGTTGTCACTGGTATACCCCCCCGTTGTGGTTGTCACTGGTGTACCCCCCCCCCCCCCCCCGTTGTGGTTGTAACTGGTGTACCATCCCCCCCCCCCCCCCGTTGTGGTTGTATAATGTGTGATCATGGTTGTATATGTGATCGTGGTTGTATAATGTGTAGTTGTGTGATCGTGGTTGTATAATGTGTAGTTGTGTGATCGTGGTTGTATAATGTGTAGTTGTGTGATCGTGGTTGTATAATGTGTAGTTGTGTGATCGTGGTTGTATAATGTGTGGTTGTGGTTGTTCCAGCGTGCAGCAGGGATCTACTCCAGGCTAGAGGCCCAGTTCAAGTCCTCCTCCCAGGCCAGTGGACGACAGAGTGGCCCTGAGAAAACCCTCAGGTACGTATACATACACACACACATTGTCTCCCCCTACCCTCCTCTGTCTGTCTCCCCCTTTTCTGAATTAGTTGTCCCCCCTTTCTGTCTTCTTTCAGAGTGAAGCCACGCTTCAACCAAGCTCGGACCACATAGATACTGGAACGAGAAGAGGGAGGAAGACAGGAGGAAGAGCGGAGGACCACATAAATACTGGAACGAGAAGAGGGAGGAAGACGGGAGGAAGAGCGGAGGACCACATAGATACTGGAACGAGAAGAGGGAGGAAGACGGGAGGAAGAGCGGAGGACCACATAGATACTGGAACGAGAAGAGGGAGGAAGACAGGAGGAAGAGCGGAGGACCACATAGATACTGGAACGAGAAGAGGGAGGAAGACAGGAGGAAGAGCGGAGGACCACATAGATACTGGAACGAGAAGAGGGAGGAAGACAGGAGGAAGAGGGAGGAAGAGAGAGATCCTCATGTGAGAACTCAGTGGATCAAACTGACCCAAATGGGTCCTGGCAACCTGGCAGAAGCTAAACCTCTCAACCCCACCTTGCTTGCTCCACTGTGCCCCTGGTAATATTTGTGCCTGTATTCATAACGAGCCTAAGAGTAGGAGTGCTGATCTGGGATCAGTTTGTCTTTTTAGAACATACTGAGTGGACAGGGGAGACCTGATCCTAGATCAGCCCTCCTACTCTGAGACACTTGATAAATACAGGCCCTGGTCCTGCATTGATCGTCTTTAGTTCAGGAGGCCTGGTTTTGCCGTAGGGCTTTGTAGCCCACTTAGAACCCAGTCCAGCCCGTCTGACTCAGGTGACTTTGTATCGATCACATCTCCTACCTCCCATTAACTGTATATTACAATGCAATAGGTCACCTAGCTCTAAACCTGTATGCCATAGAATATAATATACTTTAACATAGAAGCTACCTTGTGGTGAGTAATAGGAGTGGTTAGCAGTAGGTAGATGATGGTGAATGAAATGCCCGTTGTTTCTATTTCTATATCTGTCTGTGTTGGCAGTATCGCACACTACTGGGACTAAGAGGACATGGGTGGACTAGGCAGTCAGAAATAAAAGTTACATTCCCACCATTTATCTGTGCCTGAGCTTCTTTTCTGTGTCTTGCATGAGGGTGCAGGTACATGTGGGGCATTTTGTTCAGTTCAACTACTCTCCATTAGATGTCATTATAATATCACAGAAGGAAAATCAATCAGTTATTCTTTGTTTGTGGTAAGTTTCTGTACACAGGTAATTATAGTGGGTTCCCGAGTGATGCAGCGGTCTGAGGCACTGCATCTTAGTGCTAGAGGCATCACTACAGATCCTGGTTCGATTCCAAGCTGTATCACAACCGACCGTGATTGGGAGTCCCGTAGGGCGGCGCACAATTGACTCGTCTGGGTTATGGTTTGGTCGCGGTAGGCCGTCAGTTAATTGTTCGTGGTAAATTCTGTGCACTGGTTATTAAAATGCCATTATTGTCCATTAGATGGCAGCATTGTCTTTCACATTGACTACAGAACAGTTTCTGCCTGTCAAATCCACTTTACCCCACCTAGATTGCATGACATTGTTTTACTATTGTTTGTGCTGTTCACTCTGGCTGTCTTGCCCTCAGAGAAAGAAAATGATCAAATGGAGAATATGGGCTTTTGATCAGAAGGGTAACGCATATTATTAAAACCTCTAGGTCTTTTATTTAACGAGGCAAGTCAAGGTCTAAGCCCTTAAATCGCAATATCTACTAAGCGAACATATGGAATTGTTTTAAGATGGTTTAAAATGGATAATTTAGCCATTTGATTTGGAATTTTAGGATGAATATATTTCAAAAAAATAATTTAATGAAACATTGAATTTAGCCTTTACTGCTATAGCCAATAGAAACGCAATGAATAACACATTTGTACGTGGCAACACAGACAGTCAAAATGTATAATCAGGTTGAAGTGTCTGTCCTTTATCCCCGAGAGAGAAGAAAACTCTGGGAAATAAAACAAGTACAGTGAGGGAAAAAAGTATTTGATCCCCTGCTGATTTTGTACGTTTGCCCACTGACAAAGAAATTATCAGTCTATAATTGTAATGGTAGGTTTATTTGAACAGTGAGAGACAGAATAACAACAAAAAAATCCAGAAAAACACATGTCAAAAATTTTATAAATTGATTTGCATTTTAATGAGGGAAATAAGTTTTGGTCACGTTGTTCATATTAGTTTGTCACGCAAACGGTTGGTTCGGGTTTTATAGACAATTTCGTGACGATTTTCTTTTCCGGATCCTCTCATTTGTAGAAAAAGACTGCTTGTTATTGAATAGCCGCAAACTTTATATCGTCCGAAAGAGGGGATTGAGTTGCAGCCACTACAAGAAACTGCAAATCTAGTATCAACACACCCGGAGCTATTCAATATTTTAAATGACGTCACCAAGTGACCCACGGGTGCGTCGATCTACTATCGGGTTTTTAAAAGTTGTTCTTCGAAAGACGAGGCGGGTAAAAATAGGAACACCTGGGCATGAGTTTGTGTGGGGGTTCATTCTCTCCTCCCCCCTCCCATACAGTATGGGCATTGGGGTCTCTCTTACGCTCTTTCTCCGTCATGTGGCTGGCCAGCTGGGTGGTTTGCGTAGGTAACAGGCTTCCTCCACAACTCTGAGAAGTCTATATTTATAACCTCAGCATGGAGCCATGTGCGGGAGGGGGGGCTAGGATGCTGTACCAAATGGCACCCTTTTCCCTACAACAGTGCACTATATAGGGATTAGGATGCCATTTGGAGTGTATCTGGACACCTGCCCAGCCTGCTGTGAGCTCTTCAAAAGGGAAGCCATACCAGGGCTATGGCTCACTGGAAGCAGACCTGGGTTCAAATAATACTCAACATCTTTCAAAAGCGTTTCCTCTAGTCTTCCTGGAGTGCCAGGTGGGCAGCGTTTGCACTTTTAAAACTATTTAATTGGTTCCATTAAGCCAGGCAAGCTCAATCAAGCACCTATACAGTATTTCAAATGATTTTGAATAGTATTTGAACCCAGGTTTGTTCCCTGGAAGTGGGTCATATGGGAGAGGGTCTCTGGTTACCCCCAGAGAACTGCCCCCCTGTGTGAGATGGGGTCTCTGGTTACCCCCAGAGAACTGCCCCCCTGTGTGAGATGGGGTCTCTGGTTACCCCCAGAGAACTGCCCCCCTGTGTGACATGGGGTCTCTGGTTACCCCCAGAGAACTGCCCCCTGTGTGAGATGGGGTCTCTGGTTACCCCCAGAGAACTGCCCCCCTGTGTGAGATGGGGTCTCTGGTTACCCCCAGAGAACTGCCCCCCTGTGTGAGATGGGGTCTCTGGTTACCCCCAGAGAACTGCCCCCCTGTGTGAGATGGGGTCTCTGGTTACCCCCAGAGAACTGCCCCCCTGTGTGAGATGGGGTCTCTGGTTACCCCCAGAGAACTGCCCCCCTGTGTGAGATGGGGTCTCTGGTTACCCCCAGAGAACTGCCCCCCTGTGTGAGATGGGGTCTCTGGTTACCCCCAGAGAACTGCCCCCCTGTGTGAGATGGGGTCTCTGGTTACCCCCAGAGAACTGCCCCCTGTGTGAGATGGGGTCTCTGGTTACCCCCAGAGAACTGCCCCCTGTGTGAGATGGGGTCTCTGGTTACCCCCAGAGAACTGCCCCCCTGTGTGAGATGGGGTCTCTGGTTACCCCCAGAGAACTGCCCCCCTGTGTGAGATGGGGTCTCTGGTTACCCCCAGAGAACTGCCCCCCTGTGTGAGATGGGGTCTCTGGTTACCCCCAGAGAACTGCCCCCCTGTGTGAGATGGGGTCTCTGGTTACCCCCAGAGAACTGCCCCCCTGTGTGAGATGGGGTCTCTGGTTACCCCCAGAGAACTGCCCCCTGTGTGAGATGGGGTCTCTGGTTACCCCCAGAGAACTGCCCCCCTGTGTGACATGGGTTTAATGATCATTTCAGCACAAGCTCTGCGTTCATGAATTATTACCGAAAAGTTGCATGGCTGACTTCATCACTAAACATAGCTGACTTCATCACTAAACAAAACATGGCTGACTTCATCACTAAACATAGCTGACTTCATCACTAAACAACACATGGCTGACTTCATCACTAAACAACACATGGCTGACTTCATCACTAAACAACACATGGCTGACTTCATCACTAAACATGGCTGACTTCATCACTAAACATGGCTGACTTCATCACTAAACAAAACATGGCTGACTTCATCACTAAACAAAACATGGCTGACTTCATCACTAAACAACACATGGCTGACTTCATCACTAAACACATGGCTGACTTCATCACTAAACAACACATGGCTGACTTCATCACTAAACATGGCTGACTTCATCACTAAACATGGCTGACTTCATCACTAAACAACACATGGCTGACTTCATCACTAAACAACACATGGCTGACTTCATCACTAAACACATGGCTGACTTCATCACTAAACAACACATGGTTGACTTCATCACTAAACAACACATGGTTGACTTCATCACTAAACAAAACATGGCTGACTTCAACACTAAACAAAACATGGCTGACTTCATCACTAAACAACACATGGCTGACTTCATCACTAAACAAAACATGGCTGACTTCATCACTAAACAACACATGGCTGACTTCATCACTAAACAACACATGGCTGACTTCATCACTAAACAACACATGGCTGACTTCATCACTAAACAAAACATGGCTGACTTCAACACTAAACAAAACATGGCTGACTTCATCACTAAACAACACATGGCTGACTTCAACACTAAACAAAACATGGCTGACTTCATCACTAAACAAAACATGGCTGACTTCATCACTAAACAACACATGGCTGACTTCATCACTAAACAAAACATGGCTGACTTCATCACTAAACAACACATGGCTGACTTCATCACTAAACAACACATGGCTGACTTCATCACTAAACAACACATGGCTGACTTCATCACTAAACAAAACATGGCTGACTTCATCACTAAACAAAACATGGCTGACTTCATCACTAAACAAAACAAAACATGGCTGACTTCATCACTAAACAAAACAAAACATGGCTGACTTCATCACTACACAACACATGGCTGACTTCATCACTACACAAAACATGGCTGACTTCATCACTAAACAAAACAAAACATGGCTGACTTCATCACTACACAACACATGGCTGACTTCATCACTAAACAACACATGGCTGACTTCATCACTAAACAAAACAAAACATGGCTGACTTCATCACTAAACAAAACATGGCTGACTTCATCACTACACAACACATGGCTGACTTCATCACTAAACAACACATGGCTGACTTCATCACTAAACAAAACAAAACATGGCTGACTTCATCACTAAACACGGCTGACTTCATCACTAAACAAAACATGGCTGACTTCATCACTAAACAAAACATGGCTGACTTCATCACTAAACAAAACACGGCTGACTTCATCACTAAAAAAACACGGCTGACTTCATCACTAAAAAAAACACGGCTGACTTCATCACTAAACAACACATGGCTGACTTCATCACTAAACAACACATGGCTGACTTCATCACTAAACAAAACATGGCTGACTTCATCACTAAACAAAACATGGCTGACTTCATCACTAAACAACACATGGCTGACTTCATCACTAAACACATGGCTGACTTCATCACTAAACAAAACATGGCTGACTTCATCACTACACAAAACATGGCTGACTTCATCACTAAACAAAACAAGGCTGACTTCATCACTAAACAAAACATGGCTGACTTCATCACTAAACAAAACATGGCTGACTTCATCACTAAAAAAAACACGGCTGACTTCATCACTAAAAAAAACACGGCTGACTTCATCACTAAACAACACACGGCTGACTTCATCACTAAACAACACATGGCTGACTTCATCACTAAACAAAACATGGCTGACTTCATCACTAAACAAAACATGGCTGACTTCATCACTAAACAAAACATGGCTGACTTCATCACTAAACAACACATGGCTGACTTCATCACTAAACAACACAAAACACGGCTGACTTCATCACTAAACACGGCTGACTTCATCACTAAACAAAACATGGCTGACTTCATCACTAAACAAAACATGGCTGACTTCATCACTAAACAAAACATGGCTGACTTCATCACTAAACAAAACACGGCTGACTTCATCACTAAACAAAACACGGCTGACTTCATCACTAAACAAAACACGGTTGACTTCATCACTAAACAAAACATGGCTGACTTCATCACTAAACAGAACATGGCTGACTTCATCACTAAACAAAACATGGCTGACTTCATCACTAAACAAAACATGGCTGACTTCATCACTAAACAGAACATGGCTGAACATGAACCACTGTCAGCAGAATGGGACTGTAGTACTTCCAATGGAGATTCTCTTTCTAAACTGTTCTGTCTGGAGCTGGTGTTGGAGCTGGAGATGGTGTTTGTCACAGGCATTGCATCCATGATCGAGTACTGGGCCTCCCTCCATAAACAGTATTTTGTTTCAGTGCGAGACAGTCAGCGTAACCTTTAGTGGAATACCACTATGTTATCAGTGATTAGTGGGGGGGGGGGGGGGGGGGGGGGTTACTGCAGCCCAACCTTGGCCAAAGATGTTAAAATGGAAATTGACACGCCACAGGAATATCTAGTGTGTGTTGAGTGAGAGAGCTCAGACACTGGCATAAAGAGGGCAGAGTGACGCAGAGACACATCATCAGCCTCATGTTTCACTAGAAATCCGTTGGTGTGTGTTCACCTCAGCCAGAGAGAGGGGAAGTGGTTCTGCCAGCCTGTCAGTATAGAGAACAGGAGACGGGGCCTGTCTCCAGTGATGGTTACTAGAACAGTCTATCAGAGCGGTTATCACCGCCCCTCGGTCTTAACTCTCTGAACAAGCTAAAGGGTTTGTAGGTTTTTGTTACAGCCCAGCACTGAAACACTTTTTACTCAACAATTGGGGTATTGATTATTAGTTGATCAGGGTCATGTGCTTGGCTCTCTCTCAGGAGAGAGAAGTTACTACAGACAAATACAGACAGACCAGGGTTGGTGACCACTACTTTAGAGAATATTAATATTTAAAAAATAAAAAAAAGTTACACTTACTGCCACCACAAAAGAAGCGATGTATGAAAAAGAAATTGAACCCAGAGGCATTGGTTATAAAATCCTCAACTTTAATCAGTTCAAAAAGTCTCACAACAACAAGTAGAGAAGGGGAACTATTTGCCATTTACAGATTGAGTTTGGATTAGGAATTATACATTTGTTGCTTAATTAAACTAATTATTTCACTCTCTGGAATAAAAAGCCTTTTGTTTTATTTTGGATAGAAGAGATGTTATAAAGATCCAAATAAAAAATGCAAAAATACAAAATTAAATGTAAACCGAGTTGTGTTTAATTTTTGCTCGTCTTCTAGGTCGTGTTGTTGAAGCACTACTAGCATGGTAAACAATGTCAATTAGTTCCCATTCACAATCTCAAAAGCCCACTGACAGAAGTTACAGGAGTTTGTTATGAAGAGGCAGCCATCTTGAACCCATAAATAACATTTCAATAACCGCTTCTTCTTTCTGTTAAAGGTCCATTTTAATGAAGAGCAACGATCCTCGTAGAGGAAAACTAAACGCCCATGTCGTCTAGGCGACAGCACACGCACTCAACACACCCACAAAAATACACTAAATAATAATGATGTTCCCATGGTAATTCATGTGCTATAGAATTGGGATGATATGCACATAATCTGACTGTCTTGCTCCGATGATGCTCCTTCCTGTCTTCCTAGTTCCCGCCTCCCAGTCACAGCCAGGTCGACCAAACGCAGTAGGTTTCTTTCAGTTGGGCGGAGGTTCAACCAATGAGCACGGCCGCTAGCCTGACCACCTGACGCAGAAAACAGCAGCATCTCTCAGACTTCCTTCCTTCATAATCCGCTAGCTTCACATTCTAACCACAATGCATTGGGTTGGGAATCAGACGCAGGGTGCGCACACACACACACACACTTCTAGAACACCACTTCATTCCTTCCAGTCTGTCACACCATAGTTCTAGAAGCCTCTTTGCTGAGAACTTTTTTGACACATATGCCTTGTTGCACAAAAACTCTCCTGTCTCACTATATATATATAGAGAGAGATAACATGTGGAGGGGAGAACAAGGAGGGGAGGAAACAAGTAAAGTTCAGAAGTCTGATCCATACGTCTGCATCATGTCATGCAGCTAGGGGACCAAATAAACGATAGAAGTTTGGGTTAAACAGTGGAAACATATTACACAGAAGTCTCCATATAAAATGTAGCGTAGGTGCTATGCATAACGGGCCACGGGGTGACGCGGTACGTCGTCATTTACATATTGACATGGTTTTGGTCGACAAAACACCTGATGGATGAGGACGGGCGTGTCTGCTCTCTGCACCTCAGCAAAGTGACCGGGGGCCTCCCACCTCCTTCTGTTAGGGTTCGTTGTGTGTGTTTGTTGGTATGCCTGTATGTACAGTAACAGCAGTATGGTTCATGTGGCTGGACGTCTCAATCACACATCTCCTCAGGTATTTCGTGTGGGTTGAGGATACCGGGAACTGACATCTGCAGCTTGTGTTTCTCCTCCTGCGCCTGACGCAGCGACGCCTCCCGCTCCTCCAGGAACAGGTCTGTGGTGTCCTCCCCTGCAAACTCCTACAGGAGGAGAGAGAGAGAGACATTACCACACACAAATACAGACAGCAACAGGTCTGTGGTGTCCTCCCCTGCAAACTCCTACAGGAGGAGAGAGAGACATTACCACACACAAATACAGGTCTGTGGTGTCCTCCCCTGCAAACTCCTACAGGAGGAGAGAGAGAGAGAGAGACATTACCACACACAAATACAGACAGACAGCAACAGATCTGTGGTGTCCTCTCCCACAGGAGGGGAGAAGGGGGTCCATGTATATTTTTACAGAGGAACCTTGGTTGGAGGTGGAGGAAAAGGCTCACCTTAATCTGTACCAGGAAGTCCCTCAGGTGTTCCTTGAAGGCTGCAATATCCTGGTTTAGACTGAACAGTCCAGTTACAAACACCTTGACCTGGGCACTGGGGGACAAGACAACTTAGAAGACATAGAGAAACAGGACAACAGTGTTGTGGTCGTCCACCGCCGCCTCTGGACCACACCATGACCCTCAGGGTTGGGATCCTATCCTCTGGACCACACCATGACCCTCAGGGTTGGGATCCTATCCTCTGGACCACACCATGACCCTCAGGGTTGGGATCCTATCCTCTGGACCACACCATGACCCTCAGGGTTGGGATCCTATCCTCTGGACCACACCATGACCCTCAGGGTTGGGATCCTATCCTCTGGACCACACCATGACCCTCAGGGTTGGGATCCTATCCTCTGGACCACACCATGACCCTCAGGGTTGGGATCCTATCCTCTGGACCACACCATGACCCTCAGGGTTGGGATCCTATCCTCTGGACCACACCATGACCCTCTGGGTTGGGATCCTATCCTCTGGACCACACCATGACCCTCAGGGTTGGGATCCTATCCTCTGGACCACACCATGACCCTCAGGGTTGGGATCCTATCCTCTGGACCACACCATGACCCTCAGGGTTGGGATCCTATCCTCTGGACCACATCATGACCCTCAGGGTTGGGATCCTATCCTCTGGACCACACCATGACCCTCAGGGTTGGGATCCTATCCTCTGGACCACACCATGACCCTGAGGGTTGGGATCCTATCCTCTGGACCACACCATGACCCTCAGGGTTGGGATCCTATCCTCTGGACCACACCATAACCCTCAGGGTTGGGATCCTATCCTCTGGACCACACCATGACCCTGAGGGTTGGGATCCTATCCTCTGGACCACACCATGACCCTCAGGGTTGGGATCCTATCCTCTGGACCACACCATGACCATCAGGGTTGGGATCCTATCCTCTGGACCACACCATGACCCTCAGGGTTGGGATCCTATCCTCTGGACCACACCATGACCCTCAGGGTTGGGATCCTATCCTCTGGACCACACCATGACCCTCAGGGTTGGGATCCTATCCTCTGGACCACACCATGACCCTCAGGGTTGGGATCCTATCCTCTGGACCACACCATGACCCTCAGGGTTGGGATCCTATCCTCTGGACCACACCATGACCCTCAGGGTTGGGATCCTATCCTCTGGACCACACCATGACCCTCAGGGTTGGGATCCTATCCTCTGGACCACACCATGACCCTCAGGGTTGGGATCCTATCCTCTGGACCACACCATGACCCTCAGGGTTGGGATCCTATCCTCTAGACCACACCATGACCCTCAGGGTTGGGATCCTATCCTCTAGACCACACCATGACCCTCAGGGTTGGGATCCTATCCTCTGGACCACACCATGACCCTGAGGGTTGGGATCCTATCCTCTGGACCACACCATGACCCTCAGGGTTGGGATCCTATCCTCTGGACCACACCATAACCCTCAGGGTTGGGATCCTATCCTCTGGACCACACCATGACCCTGAGGGTTGGGATCCTATCCTCTGGACCACACCATGACCCTCAGGGTTGGGATCCTATCCTCTGGACCACACCATGACCATCAGGGTTGGGATCCTATCCTCTAGACCACACCATGACCCTCAGGGTTGGGATCCTATCCTCTGGACCACACCATGACCCTCAGGGTTGGGATCCTATCCTCTGGACCACACCATGACCATCAGGGTTGGGATCCTATCCTCTAGACCACAACATGACCCTCAGGGTTGGGATCCTATCCTCTGGACCACACCATGACCCTCAGGGTTGGGATCCTACACATGACGTACTGGGTATACTGTATGTTATTAAATGTGTTTCTATTGGCTAATAGCAGTAAGGGCTATCTGTTATTCAATGTGTTTCTATTGGCTAATAGCAGTAAGGGCTATCTGTTATTCAATGTGTTTCTATTGGCTAATAGCAGTAAGGACTATCTGTTATTAAATGTGTTTCTATTGGCTAATAGCAGTAAGGACTATCTGTTATTAAATGTGTTTCTATTGGCTAATAGCAGTAAGGACTATCTGTTATTCAATGTGTTTCTATTGGCTAATAGCAGTAAGGACTATCTGTTATTAAATGTGTTTCTATTGGCTAATAGCAGTAAGGACTATCTGTTATTCAATGTGTTTCTATTGGCTAATAGCAGTAAGGACTATCTGTTATTCAATGTGTTTCTATTGGCTAATAGCAGTAAGGACTATCTGTTATTCAATGTGTTTCTATTGGCTAATAGCAGTAAGGACTATCTGTTATTCAATGTGTTTCTATTGGCTAATAGCAGTAAGGACTATCTGTTATTCAATGTGTTTCTATTGGCTAATAGCAGTAAGGACTATCTGTTATTCAATGTGTTTCTATTGACTAATAGCAGTAAGGACTATCTGTTATTCAATGTGTTTCTATTGGTTAATAGCAGTAAGGACTATCTGTTATTCAATGTGTTTCTATTGGCTAATAGCAGTAAGGACTATCTGTTATTCATTGTGTTTCTATTGACTAATAGCAGTATGTTCCCTCTAAGGTGCGTGCGGGCACGCAGCTCCCCTGGGAGACTGCCACACAGAAGAAACATCAGCCTGTGCAGAGATGCACGAGATTAAACTTCACTCAACTTTATAGTTTTCCCCTTGTTTGTTTGATTGTTTCCTAAAAGAGCACGAAACATGTACATTTCTAGACATTTCTGAAAAGCAAGTCAAGTAAAGAGCTTTTTTGTTTTGTTTTAAAGGGACAGTGTTGTATTTTGAGACAGGATTGAATAAGCTAATTAGCCAATGGGCAGAGGGTAGCATAACTAGCCTGATTCTCTGTAATAATGGTATGGAAATAATGATGCGTTTTATTTTGTTCATATAAAGGTACTTACTCCTGTAGATGTGGGAAAGCAGTTTTGAGCAGGTTGGCCACGTACTCCTGTATGAAGACCTGGTTGTTGCCGGGGTTGGAGGAGTTGAGCTGGGTGTTGATTTTCCCTTCCTCCACCAGGTTAAACATGTAGGTCAGGATGGAGGCATGCATCGTCAGGCCTGGGGCAGAGAGACACACACAACCAGACATGCACAGTTACGTGATATGGATTTATGGTAAAACAGAACAAGAGACGTGCGTTCTTACCGGCAGTTTGTGCGTGTGTGTCCCAGCTAGCACATAACGTTCTGAGAACCATAGGTTTCTTAGAGCTTAGTGAGAGCGTGGTTGTCCTATGGCTATTTAGCATAAAACCTTTTCACAACTTCCTGGGAATGGTGCAGGATAGCTGCTTGGCTTTGGAACATTCTCAGCACATTTAACTTGATAAAAAATAAACGCTATTTGCTTTGTATATCATTACTTTAACAAAACATTTCCTAAAAGTTCAAACATGATTACATTTACATGGTTACAATTTTGGTAATGTTCTAGGAACGTTCTCCGACTGGTTTGACATTGGGAATGTTCTCAAATAGTCCAGAGAACATTAAGAAACAAAGTTATTCTGTGGGAATTTCAGTAATTCAGCTTAACATTTCCTACAGGTTTCCTCATGGTTCTATTTAAAATCATGTTCTCAATTTGTTCCAAGAACGTTAAGAAAACTTTCCATTAAAAAAACACAAGAAAACATTAGTAACGTTCAGAGAACGTTCTAAGAATGTAATTGGAAAAAACATACATTCTCAGAACGTGAAGAAAACATTCTGTAAGCTTTAGTAACGTTCTAAGAATGTTATTTAAAAACATATACATTCCGTTCTCAGCATCAACAAAACTCTCTATCCTCCATCTTGTTAAGTGTGTTCAGGTGTTAGCCACGCCCACTGAATGGCCACAGCTGATCTTAATGAGTCCTTGTTTCCTTTGAAATGGGGTCTGTTTGAATAGACTAAAATGAACAGCTTTGTATGAGTTAAAAACATGGCATGCTAGCTGCATCCTGGTGGCACAGTGGACTAATTCATGAATAGAAAATAGAAGATTATAGGTTTGAATCCCACTGATGCCGTGTCACAATAAAACAGAAATGTGCTTGTAGGGCTGAGAATTGCCAGAGACCTCACGATACGATATCACAATACTTAAGTGCTGATATTATATGTATTCTGTGGTTTTATTTGTGATTTGATGTTCCAAACATATTTCTCACCATATGTCTGCTGCAGAGGGACAAGAGAGAACCATGAGACAATGAGTTGGAAATAAAAGTGCTGAAAACAAATTGTCCCCCTTTTAAAAAAAGATGGAGAACAAGCTATGAAGGAAATATACTGGAGTTTTGGTGCAGGTACAGCCAACAAGCACTAACATAATATTGTTAAACCAATACATCATCAAAAATAATCTCCCAATATGTAACTGTATACATGTTCCCCCCATCACTATGTGTTCTCATGATTAATGCCTAAGGAAATTAATTTCTATGTATCCTATCAGTGCGAGTTAAAAAAAATAACCCAAAATAACCTAGCAGTGTTTTTTTATTTTTAAGTCTCATTGAGACATTCAGTGAAAGTTTTAAGGAAGTTATTTAAAAATCTCAAAATAACCTATAATTTCTGTGCTCAGAGAATTAATATAAACCTTCTAGGAAAACCTTCAAGGAACCAGAGTAAAACGTTCTCAGAACCTCCCAGCAACCTAAAAAAGTACGTTACCAGAACAGGAAAAATGTTCACTTCCGTTCTCAGAAAGTAAATAAACTTTCCATTTACCAGTCAGGAAACGTATGGCTTCGACCCCAGAACCAATGGGAAAGAAAAAACTTCAGTTCCCACAACTTCAAAGGAACCAAATGTGCTAGCTGGGGTGTGTGTGTGTGCTCATCGTCAGTGTGTGTGTGCTCATCGTCAGTGTGTGTGTGTGTGTGCTCATCATCAGTGTGTGTGTGTGTGTGTGTGTGCGTGCTCATCGTCAGTGTGTGTGTGCGTTGCATCCGTGTGTGTACTGTACTCACCAGCAGTGTGTGATGTGTCAGTGACCACAGAGAAGATGTGTTGGAGGATGTCACAGAAGTATGTCTGGTAGAAGCTCTGTGCT
The DNA here is from genome assembly GCF_016432855.1 of Salvelinus namaycush. Taxonomy (NCBI): domain Eukaryota; kingdom Metazoa; phylum Chordata; class Actinopteri; order Salmoniformes; family Salmonidae; genus Salvelinus; species Salvelinus namaycush. Next base: position 100,083 of record NW_024061488.1, read on the forward strand.
GCAGCCTCTTCCTGAGTCACGTTCTGCAGTAGAGTGTAGAGGATCTGAAGACCTGCCCCAGGAACATACACAATATGTATCATATATATATATATACAGGATCTGAAGACCTGCCCCAGGAACATACACAATATGTATCATATATATATATATATATAGGATCTGAAGACCTGCCACAGGAACATACACAATATGTATCATATATATATATACAGGATCTGAAGACCTGCCACAGGAACATACACAATATATATATCATATACAGTGCATTCGAAAAGTTTTCAGACCCCTTGACTTTTTCTAAATTTTCTTACGTTACAGCCTTATTCTAAAAAGGATGATTGTTTTTTTTCCTCAATCGACACACACTACCCCATAATGACATCACAATACCCCATAATAACAAAGCAAAAACATTAAAAACGGTGTCCAATGTATCCTACTCATTCGAGGGTTTTTCTTTATTTTTTACTATTTTCTACATTGTAGAATAATAGTGAAGACATCAAAACTATGAAATAACACCTATGGAATCATGTAGTAACCAAAAAAGTGTTAAACAAATAAAAATATATTTTAGATTCTTCAAAGTAGCAACCCTTTGCCTTGACAGCTTTGCACATTCTTGGCATTCTCTCAACCAGCTTCTTGAGGTAGTCACCTGGAATGCATTTCAATTAACAGGTGTGCCTTCTTAAAAGTCAATTTGTGGAATTTCTTTCCTTAATGCGTTTGAGCCAATCAGTTGTGTTGTGACAAGGTAGGGGTGGTATACAGAAGATAGCCATATTTGGTAAAAGACCAAGTCCATATTATGGCAAGAACAGCTCAAATAAGCAAAGAGAAACGACAGTCCATCATTACTTTAAGACATGAAGGTCAGTCAATCCAAGCATTAGTGAAGTCAGCAATGATGTTGGGCGATTAAGCCTGGCTCGCAGTCGGTGTTTCAATTCATCCCAAAGGTGTTAGGTGGGGTTGAGGTCAGGACTCTGTGCATGCAAGTCAAGTCTTTCCACACCGATCTCGACAAACCATTTCTGTATGGACCTCGCTTTGTGCACAGGGGCATTGTCATGCTGAAAAAGAAAAAGGCCTTCCCCAGACTGTTGCCACAAAGTTGGAAGCACAGAATTGTCTAGAATGTCATTGGAGATTTCCCTTCACTGGAACTAAGGGGCCTAGCTCAAACCATGAAAAACAGCCCCAGACCATTATTCCTCCTCCACCAAACTTTACAGTTTGCATTATGCATTGGGACAGGTAGCGTTCTCCTGGCATTCGCCAAACCCAGATTCGTCCGACGAACTGCCAGATGGTGAACCGTGATTCATCACTCCAGAGAATGTTTCCACTGCTCCAGAGTCCAATCGCGGCTAGCTTTACACCACACCAGCCGACACTTGGCATTGCGCATGGTGATATTTGCCTTGTGCGCGGCTGCTACACCATGGAAACCCATCTCATGAAGCTCCCGAACAGTTCTTGTGCTGACGTTGCTTCCAGAGACTAGTGAGTGTTGTAACCGAGGACAGACCATTTTTACGCACTACGCTCCTCAGCACTTGGAGGTCCCATTCTGGGAGCTTGTGTGGCCTACCACTTTGTCGCTGAGCCGTTGTTGCTCCTAAACGTTTCCACTTCACAATAACAGCACTTACAGTTGACCGGGGCAGCTCTAGCAGGGCAGAAATTTGACGAACTGACTTGTTGGAAAGGTGGCATCCTATGACGGTGCCACGTTGAAAGTCCCTGAGCTCTTCAGGAAGGCCATTCTACTGCCAATGTTTGTCTATGGAGATTGCATGGCGGTGTGCTCAATTTTATACACCTGTAAGCAACGGGTGTGGCTGAAATAGCCGAATCCACTCATTTGAAGGAGTGTCCACATACTTTTGTATATGTAGTGCATCTACAATAGAAAATCCATATGTACGTGTGTGTAGAGAGTGTGTGTTAGCATGTGTATTGCGTGTGTCCCCGCTGTTCCATAAGGTGTATTTCTATCTGTTTTTACTGCTTGCAACAGTTACCTGATGTGGAATAGAGTTCCATGTAGTCATGGTTCTATGTATTACTGTGAGCCTCCCATAGTCTGTTCTGGACTTGGGGACTGTGAAGAGACCTCTGGTGGCATGTCTTGTGGCGTATGCATGGGTGTCTGAGCTGTGCGCTGATAGTTTAAACAGACAGCTCGGTTCATTCAGCATGTCAACACTTCTTACAAAAACAAGTAGTGATGAAGTCAATCTCTCCTCCACTTTGAGCCATGAGAGATTTACATGCATATTATTAATGTTCACTCTCAGTGTACATTTTAGGGCCAACCGTGCTGCCCTGTTCTGAGCCAACTGCAATTTTCCTGTCCCTCTTTGTGGCACCTGACCACACGACTGGATAGTAGTCCAGGTGCGACTAAACTAGGGCCTGTAGGACCTGCCTTGTTGATAGTGTTGTTAAGAAGGCGGAGCAGGGCTTTATTATGGACAGACTTCTCCCCATCTTAGCTACTGTTGTATCATCATATTTTGACCATGACAGTTTACAATCCTGGGTTACTCCAAGCAGTTTAGTCACCTCAACTTGCTCAATTTCCACATGATTTATTACAAGATTTGGTTTAGAGTTTAGTGAATGATTTGACCCAAATACAATGCTTTTAGTTTTGTAAATATTTAGGACTAACTTATTCCTTGCCACCCACTCTGAAACTAACTGCAGCTCTTTGTTAAGTGTTGCAGTGATTTCACCCGCTGTAGTAGCTGACGTGTATAGTGTTGAGTCATCCACATACGTAGACACACTGGCTTTACTCAAAGGTCATTAGTAAGAATTGAAAAAAAGGGGCCTAGACAGCTGCCCTGGGGAATTCCTGATTCTAACTGGATTATGTTGGAGAGGCTTCCATTAAAGAACACCATCTGTGTTCTGTTAGACAGGTAACTCTTTATCCACAATATAGCAGGGGGCGTAAAGCCATAACACATACGTTTATCCAGACTATGATCGATAATGTCAAAAGATGCACTGATATCTAACAAAACAGCTTCCACAACCTTTTTATCATCAATTTATCTCAGTCAATCATCAGTCATTTGTGTAACTGCCGTGCATGTTGAAAGTCCTTCCCAATAAGCGTGCTGAAAATCAGTGGTCAATTTGTTTACTGTAAAATAGCATTTTATCTGGTCAAACACCATTTTTTCCAAACGTTTACTAAGGGTTGGTAACCGGCTGATTGGTTGTCTATTTGAGCCAGTAAAGGGGGCTTTACTAATCTTGGTTAGCAGAATGAATTTAGCTTCCCTCCAGGCCTGAAGGCACACACTCTCTTGTAGGCTGAGATTGAAGATATGGAAAATAGGAGTGCCAATATCGTCCGCTATTATGTTGATAGACAACAATCATTTGTTCACCTCTTCCACACTCACTTTACGGAATAAAAAATTACAATGCTTGTCTTTCATAATTTAGTCAGATGTACTTGGATGTGTAGTGTCAGCGTTTGTTGCTGGCGTGTCATGCCTACATTTGCTAATCTTGCCAATGAAAAAAATAATTAGGGTAGTTTGCAATATCAGTGGGCTTTGTGATGAATGAGCCATCTGATTCAATAAATTATGGAGCTGAGTTTGCCTTTTTGCCCAAAATGTAATTTAAGGTGCTGCAAAGCTTTTTACTATCATTCTTTATATCATAGTATAGTTTCTTCATCTTTTAATTCAGTTTAGTCACATTATTTCTCAATTTGCAGTACTTTTGCCAATCGGTTGTGCATCCAGACTTATTTGTCATTCTTTTTGCCTCATCCCTCTCAACCATACAATCGTTTTTTTATTCATCAATCCAAGGGGATTTAACCGTTTTTTACAGTAATTTTCTTAATGGGTGCATGCTTATTAGTAACTGGAATAAGCAATTTCATAAAATGTGTCAAGTGCAGCGTCTGGTTGCTCGTCATTACACACCACAGACCAGCAAATATCATTTACATTAACATAAGAATCACTACAAAACTTATTGTATGACCTCTTATACATTATATTAGGCCCAGGCTTTGGAACTTTGGCTTTCCTAGATATGACTATTATATTGTGATCACTACAACCGATGGATTTGGATACTGCTGCTTTAAAGAAGATTTCTGCAGCATTAGTAAATATGTGATCAATACATGTGGATGATTTCATTCATGTGCTGTCATTCGTAAAGGAAAGCACCTGTGTGTGTGTGTGTGTGTGTGTGTGTGTGTGTGTGTGTGTGTGTGTGTGTGTGTGTGTGTGTGTGTGTGTGTGTGTGTGTGTTCGAGCCTCACCTGTGTCGGCCACGTTCCTCATGGTGTGTTTGAAGGCCCAGATGATGGAGTCCAGCACAAGTTTGAACTGGGCCGGAGGGATGGCCAGGAAGGCTGGGAAACAGTGGGAGTTGACCGCCTGCAGCAGGTAGAAGAAATGAGTCCTGTGTTCCGGGTACTCCTCAAAGTCCTGCAGGGAGAGAGAGAGACGGGCCATATTGATGAGAACCAACCGACAACAGTTGTAGGCACTAAAAAGATAAGTTGTCCTTGGTATTGGTAGAACAACAGCTGTAAAATGTGTGCAACACACAGCACTAACACTCCATGGAGAGTGACCCCCCTACAGTCAGTATGGACATGGAACACTCCATGGAGAGTGACCCCCTACAGTCAGTATGGACATGGAACACTCCATGGAGAGTGACCCCCTACAGTCAGTATGGACATGGAACACTCCATGGAGAGTGACCCCCCTACAGTCAGTATGGACATGGAACACTCCATGGAGTGACCCCCCTACAGTCAGTATGGACATGGAACACTCCATGGAGAGTGACCCCCTACAGTCAGTATGGACATGGAACACTCCATGGAGAGTGACCCCCTACAGTCAGTATGGAAATGGAACACTCCATGGAGTGACCCCCTACAGTCAGTATGGACATGGAACACTCCATGGAGAGTGACCCCCTACAGTCAGTATGGACATGGAACACTCCATGGAGAGTGACCCCCTACAGTCAGTATGGAAATGGAACACTCCATGGAGAGTGACCCCCTACAGTCAGTATGGAAATGGAACACTCCATGGAGAGTGACCCCCCTACAGTCAGTATGGAAATGGAACACTCCATGGAGAGTGACCCCCCTACAGTCAGTATGGAAATGGAACACTCCATGGAGAGTGACCCACTACAGTCAGTATGGAAATGGAACACTCCATGGAGAGTGACCCCCCTACAGTCAGTATGGAAATGGAACACTCCATGGAGTGATCCCCTACAGTCAGTATAGAAATGGAACACTCCATGGAGAGTGACCCCCTACAGTCAGTATAGACATGGAACACTCCATGGAGAGTGACCCCCTACAGTCAGTATGGAAATGGAACACTCCATGGAGAGTGACCCCCCTACAGTCAGTATGGACATGGAACACTCCATGGAGAGTGACCCCCTACAGTCAGTATGGAAATGGGGGTCTCAGTGAACTACCTCTTTAAAATTGACTTATTTTGTTGGTTACAGGTACAAAAACAATCAAATCAATGCATACAAAGATAACCCAAAGCATTCCCCCCCTCAGTCCCCATCCACCCATCCGCATCCTCCCTCCCCATTCCCCCCCCTCAGTCCCCATCCACCCACCCGCATCCTCCCTCCCCATTCCCCCCCTCAGTCCCCATCCTCCCTCCCCATTCCCCCCCCTCAGTCCCCATCCACCCACCCGTATCCTCCCTCTCCATTCCCCCCCCTCAGTCCCCATCCACCCACCCGCCCGCATCCTCCCTCCCCATTCCCCCCCTCAGTCCCCACCCGCCCGCATCCTCCCTCCCCATTCCCCCCCTCAGTCCCCATCTACCCACCCACATCCTCCCTCCCCATTCACCCCCTCAGTCCCCATCCATCCACCCGCATCCTCCCTCCCCATTCCCCCCCTCAGTCCCCATCCACCCACCCGTATCCTCCCTCCCCATTCCCCCCCTCAGTCCCCATCCTCCCTCCCCATTCCCCCCCCTCAGTCCCCATCCACCCACCCGCATCCTCCCTCCCCATTCCCCCCCTCAGTCCCCATCCTCCCTCCCCATTCCCCCCCCTCAGTCCCCATCCACCCACCCGTATCCTCCCTCCCCATTCCCCCCCCTCAGTCCCCATCCACCCACCCGCCCGCATCCTCCCTCCCCATTCCCCCCCTCAGTCCCCACCCGCCCGCATCCTCCCTCCCCATTCCCCCCCTCAGTCCCCATCCACCCACCCGCATCCTCCCTCCCCATTCACCCCCTCAGTCCCCATCCACCCACCCGCATCCTCCCTCCCCACCCGGAAACCAGGCTTCCTATACCCTCAGATTATGGGATGCCAAGGTCAGACTTTTCCATATTCTGTTCCAGTTAAAACATTGTTCAGATTCAATTAGATCTGTAGAATTGACTCTTTTAATGGCTAGCTCAGAATATGAGCTTTACAAAAGTTGTTTATATATTATTAAGATCAGTCCTTTCAGGAGCCCAGATCATTTATTTATAAATCACATCATGGAATGTTTTGGTAGTTTGTACTTTTGATAACCAAATGTACTTTTGACAAATGTTGCCTACTATGTCAGGGATTTACAGCCATACTGACTTAAACATGTTGAGTTGAGTTGAGTTTGAGTTTATTTTTACAGGGACAGTGCACATTAATCAACGTTTCAGTAAAAGTGCCGGTTTTAGCCAGCCGGCTAATTTTCAACCGCAGTCCCTGGGCAGGTTATTAAAAACAATTACAATATAGACAATAGCAACATAGAACAAGACATAGCATACAGACATAGCAACATAGGACAAGCAAGACGTAGCATACAGACAGAGCAACATAGAACAAAAAGCAGCAAGACAAAATTCATAAAAGCAACAAAGTGTTTCCACACCTCACAAGTTACAGACAACAGACATGGAAAGCGGCAACACACAGCTAGGGACCATGTTCACAAATCTGATTGACCTTTAGCCATGTCTTCAAGCATTTTGTGAAAGTGTGATATGTGGTGCAGTTGTGTGTGTCTGATGGCAGTGTATTCCAGACATGGGAAGCTCTCACAGAAAAAGCGGATTTACTAAAGGTGCTTTTCCTTAGGGGAACTACACAGTCACCTCTCATGGCAGACCTTGTGGATCTGCTGCCATATGTTTGGGTTTTCTGTTTAACAAAAATACTGAGTGGAGGGGGAGCCAAGCCATTTAGGATCTTGAATACAAGACATGCATCGGTGTATTGCACAAGATTTTCCCAACTCAGGAGCTCATGCTTTCTGAGGATGTGACAGTGATGATGGCTATTGGGCTTCCTATCAAGCACTTTGAGAGCCTGTTTGTAGACAGACTGAATAGGTCTTACTGTTGTACAGCAAGCTTGGGCCCAACTAGTCAAGCAGTATGTTAAGTGGGGGAGTATCATAGATTTGAAGTACAGTTTTGCTACCTCTGTAGTCAAACAATTTCGTATAAATCGGAAATTAGCTAGGTTGAATTTGGTTATTTGAATTACCTTTTTCACATGCTTTTTAAAAGAGAGGTTGGAATCAAGTATGATGCCAAGGTACTTAAAATCAGATACCACCTGGAGCTTCTCCCCTGACACACAGACATCTGGCTCAGTAGCATCTGTTGCCCTCTTTGTGAAGAACATGCAAACAGTTTTTTTCACATTGAGATGCAAACACAAGTCACTGAACCACTTTGTAACCTGGACCATTACAGTAATGAGTTCTTGTGCAGCTTGTTGTTTGCTCTTTGCATGCACATATATCACTGTATCATCTGCATACATTTGAACTTCAGACCCAGTACAGACAGAAGGCAGATCATTAATGTACAGGCTGAACAGGAGGGGCCCCAGTATTGACCCTTGGGGCACACCCACATCATAGCTAAGAGTGGGCGACAGCTCATTGCTCACTCTGACACACTGAGTTCTGCCTTGTTAAGAGTACATTTGATAAACTTTCAAGATGAAAGTTTAGAACAATAGCCACTATTAATAATGCTGATACTTACTTTATTGATCATGTTGAGCGTGCATTCGAACACGGCATCGAAGATCTGCGGGATCTCCCCGGTGATGTGTCCGCCCAGCTTGTTGACGATGGTTGCCATGGTGCTGAGGACCTCGGGCTCCCGGGCGGCGGGGACGTTGCGCTGGTAGTCGATGAGAACGGCGTCGAGCAGCGGCGGAACAAAGTTCTCCCCCACCTGGAAGGAAGGAACACCGGAAGGGAAGAGAGGACGGGATTAACGGACAGATCAACACGGCAGAGGGAGGAATGTTATGTTCTCATCAGGTTATTATAGGACAGGACTGAGGTCAGTGTGTGTGTGTTTGTTACTAAGGATTAAGTGACCAACACGGTTGTCTTTCAAACTCTTAAGGTGAGAGTTTCCCAATCCATTCCTGGAGTACACACAGGACTGACAAGTACTGCTTTAAACAGTCAGGTTGGACAGTCAAGGTTGTATACGTCTTTTTTTTGTCATGTAGTTTTTAATTGAAACACCTCCGCTGTCTTTCATTGGGATACATGTAGTAACAATATATCCTGATACATGTAGTAACAATATATCCTGATACATGTAGTAACAATATATCCTAGTAACAATATATCCTGATTACATGTAGTAATAATATATCATGATTACATGTAGTAACAATATATCCTGATTACATGTAGTAATAATATATCATGATTACATGTAGTAACAATATATCCTGATACATGTAGTAACAATATATCCTGATACATGTAGTAACAATATATCCTGATACATGTAGTAACAATATATCCTAGTAACAATATATCCTGATTACATGTAGTAATAATATATCATGATTACATGTAGTAACAATATATCCTGATTACATGTAGTAACAATATATCCTGATTACATGTAGTAACAATATATCCTGATACATGTAGTAACAATATATCCTGATTACATGTAGTAACAATATATCCTGATTACATGTAGTAATAATATATCCTGATTACATGTAGTAACAATATATCCTAGTAACAATATATCCTGATACATGTAGTAACAATATATCCTGATACATGTAGTAACAATATATCCTAGTAACAATATATCCTGATTACATGTAGTAACAATATATCCTGATACATGTAGTAACAATATATCCTGATACATGTAGTAACAATATATCCTGATTACATGTAGTAACAATATATCCTGATTACATGTAGTAATAATATATCCTGATTACATGTAGTAACAATATATCCTGATTACATGTAGTAACAATATATCCTGATACATGTAGTAACAATATATCCTAGTAACAATATATCCTGATTACATGTAGTAACAATATATCCTGATACATGTAGTAACAATATATCCTGATACATGTAGTAACAATATATCCTGATACATGTAGTAACAATATATCCTGATACATGTAGTAACAATATATCCTGATACATGTAGTAACAATATATCCTGATACATGTAGTAACAATATATCCTGATTACATGTAGTAACAATATATCCTGATACATGTAGTAACAATATATCCTGATACATGTAGTAACAATATATCCTGATACATGTAGTAACAATATATATATATATATATATATATTTTTAAACCTTTATTTAACTAGGCAAGTCAGTTAAGAACAAATTCTTATTTTACATGACGGTCTAGGAACAGTGGTTTAACTGCCTTGTTCAGGGGCAGATTGACAGATTTGTACCTTGTCAGCTAGGGGATTCGAACTTGCAACGTTTTGGTTACTAGCCCAACGCTCTAACCACTAGGCTACTTTGCCGCCAGAATATATCCTGATACATGTAGTAACAATATATCCTGATATACAGTTTAAGTCGGAAGTTTACATACACCTTGGCCAAATACATTTAAACTCAGTTTTTTACAATTCCTGACATTTAAACCTAGTAAAAATTCCCTGTCTTAGGTCAGTTAGGATCACCACTTTATTTTAAGAATGTGAAATATTTCAGCTTTAATTTCTTTCATCACATTCCCAGTGGGTCAGAAGTTTACATACACTCAATTAGTATTTGGTAGCATTGCCTTTAAATTGTTTAACTTGGGTCAAACGTTTTGGGTATCCTTCCACAAGCTTCCCACAATAAGTTGGGCGAATTTTGGCCCATTCCTCCTGACAGAGCTGGTGTAACCGAGTCAGGTTTGTAGACCTCCTTGCTCGCACACGCTTTTTCAGTTCTGCCCACACATTTCCTATAGGATTGAGGTAAGGGCTTTGTGATGGCTACTCCAATACCTTGACTTTGTTGTCCTTAAGCCATTTTGCCACAACTTTGGAAGTATGCTTGGGGTCATTGTCCATTTGAAAGACCCATTTGTGACCAAGCTTTAACTTCCTGACTGATGTCTTGAGATGTTGCTTCAATATATCCCCATAATTTTCCTCCCTTATGATGCCATCTATTTTGTGAAGTGCACCAGTCCCTCCTGCAGCAAAGCACCCCCACAACATGATGCTGCCACCACCATGCTTCACGGTTGGGATGGTGTTGTCACCACCGTGCTTCACGGTTGGGATGGTGTTGTCACCACCGTGCTTCACGGTTGGGATGGTGTTGTCACCACCATGCTTCACGGTTGGGATGGTGTTGTCACCACCATGCTTCACGGTTGGGATGATGTTGTCACCACCGTGCTTCACGTTTGGGATGGTGTTGTCACCACCATGCTTCACAGTTGGGATGGTGTTGTCACCACCATGCTTCACGGTTGTGATGGTGTTGTAGCGGTATTTATTATAGAGTGGTAAAGATAAAGATTTTGTTCGGGCGCCAGGCATGTATCAACCATGCCGAAAGGAAAATAGTAGAATAGAGAGAGTACCACTACCAGACCCACACACATCAGCAGAAGAGACTGCCTAGAGTGTAGCCTGTTTACCAGATAGCCAGTGGAGAGAAGAGAGAATACACACATCAGCAGAAGAGACTGCCTAGAGTGTAGCCTGTTTACCAGATAGCCAGTGGAGAGAAAAGAGAATACACACATCAGCAGAAGACACTGCCAAGAGTGTAGCCTGTTTACCAGATAGCCAGTGGAGAGAAGAGAGAATACACACATCAGCAGAAGAGACTGCCTAGAGTGTAGCCTGTTTACCAGATAGCCAGTGGAGCGAAGAGAGAATACACACATCAGCAGAAGAGACTGCCTAGAGTGTAGCCTGTTTACCAGATAGCCAGTGGAGAGGAAAGAGAATACACACATCAGCAGAAGAGACTGCCTAGAGTGTAGCCTGTTTACCAGATAGCCAGTGGAGAGGAAAGAGAATACACACATCAGCAGATGAGACTGCCTAGAGTGTAGCCTGTTTACCAGATAGCCAGTGGAGAGAAGAGAGAATACACACATCAGCAGAAGAGACTGCCTAGAGTGTAGCCTGTTTACCAGATAGCCAGTGGAGAGAAGAGAGAATACACACATCAGCAGAAGAGACTGCCTAGAGTGTAGCCTGTTTACCAGATAGCCAGTGGAGAGAAGAGAGAATACACACATCAGCAGAAGAGACTGCCTAGAGTGTAGCCTGTTTACCAGATAGCCAGTGGAGAGAAGAGAGAATACACACATCAGCAGAAGAGACTGCCTAGAGTGTAGCCTGTTTACCAGATAGCCAGTGGAGAGGAAAGAGAATACACACATCAGCAGAAGAGACTGCCTAGAGTGTAGCCTGTTTACCAGATAGCCAGTGGAGAGAAAAGAGAATACACACCCTATAAAACCCACATCACAGCGCAGGGGTAATCCCACCAAGAATACCTCATACAATAATAATAATGGCAAAGCAATTGAACAGCAACTTCATACAAGAAAGAACCCAGTCATCAACAGAGGATTTGCAGTAATATGTATTATCTTCCAGTGGAGGAGTGCAGAGGGTATGAATGTGGGGGGGGGGTGTTCATAGACACAACAAAGGCCTTAAAAATGTCCACAATCTTCTCGGCCACATGTCATTAGTACACCCCCCCCTCAATACAGTTCAAATAATACACAACTTGCAAGCAACCTCCCTTTTAACTAAAATGTCCACCCAAATACTTCTGGCAGGGCAGTAATAGTCCAGCTCTAATGAACTTCAATGGGAAGTGCATTTGAAAAATAGAGAGTCTGTTGCAGGGTAAAGCACTGGAACGACAGAGGGAAGAGAAAGAGAGAAAGAGAACAAGAGAGATCTTAGCTGTGGTCTTCAGGCGAGCCGGTGTACTGTCTGACTGTCTGACCGTCCGATGGTTTGTTGGTTTGTATGTTAAAGCTTCGCAACAATGTTGCTACTAATCCATGGGATCCATAACCGGCGCGGTCCCAAACGAAAACAACCACGACCTAGAGCGGTCACACCGATGATTGAGTTAAATACTTTATAATCTACACACGCTGAAAACAAACAAAACTTCTGCAGCATAGCACACACAATCAAACTGTCGCGCCACCCAAGAGCTCCTCCCCAAAGCTGTCTTTATCTCCTCCTTCCTGACTGCTGATGAGCTCTTAAAGTGGCAGCGCACGGTGAAGGCTCCGTGCAGGATTTCCCCACAGTGTTCTTCGGCTTGCAAGCCTCCCCCTTTTTCCTCCAAACATAATGATGGTCATTATGGCCAAACAGTTCTATTTTTGTTTCATTAGACCAGAGGACATTTCTCCAAAAAGTACAATCATTGTCCCCATGTGCAGTTGCAAACCAAAGTCTGGCTTTTTAATGGCGGTTTTGCAGCAGTGGCTTCTTCCTTGCTGAGCGGCCTTTCAGGTTATGTCGATATAGGACTCGTTTTACCGTGGATATAGATACTTTTGTACCTGTTTCAGCTGGGTGGTCCAATGGTGTTTATACTTGCGTACTATTGTTTGTACAGATGAACGTGGTACCTTCAGGCGTTTGGAAATTGCTCCCAAGGATGAACCAGATTTGTGGAGGTCTACAATCTTTTTCTGAGGTCTTGGCTGATTTCTTTTGATTTTCCCATGATGTCAAGCAAATAGGCACTGAGTTTGAAGGTAGGCCTTGAAATACATCCACAGGTACACCCCCAATTGACTCAAATTATGTCAATAAGCATATCAGAAGCTTCTAAATCCATGGCATCATTTTCTGGAATTTTCCAAGCTGTTTAAAGGCACAGTCAACTTAGTGTATTTATGTTAACTTCTGACCCACTGGAATTGTGATACAGTGAGTTATAAGTTAAATAATCTGTCTGTAAACAATTGTTGGAAAAATTACTTGTGTCATGCACAAAGTAGATGTCCCAACCGACTTGCCAAAACTATAGTTTGTTAGCAAGAAATTTGTGGAATGGTTGAAAACCGAGTTTTAAGGACTCCAACCTAAGTGTATGTAAACTTCCAACTTCAACTGTATGTAGTAACAATATATTCTGATACAAGTAGTACCTAATATCTTCCTGTCAGATGTGTATATATCTGACACATGTAGTACCAATATCTTCCTGTCAGATGTGTATATATCTGATACATGTAGTACCAATATCTTCCTGTGAGATGTGTATATATCTGATACATGTAGTACCAATATCTTCCTGCCAGATGTGTATATATCTGATACATGTAGTACCAATATCTTCCTGTGAGATGTGTATATATCTGATACATGTAGTACCAATATCTTCCTGTCAGATGTGTATATATCTGATACATGTAGTACCAATATCTTCCTGTGAGATGTGTATATATCTGATACATGTAGTACCAATATCTTCCTGCCAGATGTGTATATATCTGATACATGTAGTACCAATATCTTCCTGTGAGATGTGTATATATCTGATACATGTAGTACCAATATCTTCCTGTGAGATGTGTATATATCTGTATCTCACCATCTGTGGATCGCTGGATCTGCTAACCCAGCCCGAGATGAGTTTGAGCGTCTCTCTTTTCACCGTCCTCATACTTCTGATCAGGGGCTGTTTCGTCACCATCTCTCCTGAAACGCACAGCGCCAAGAGAAGAGACGCATGAGGAGAGGACACACCACCAAGAGAAGAGACGCATGAGGAAAGGACACACCGCCAAGAGAACAGATGCATGAGGAGAGGACACACTGCCAATAGAACAGACGCATGAGGAAAGGACACACCGCCAAGAGAACAGACACATGAGGAAAGGACACACACAGCCCCCAGCCCAGCCCCCAGCCCAGCCCCCAAACATCCCCCAACTGACCGTTGGTCTGGATGGCTGCGGAGATGTTTTCGCTGAGGCACTTGTAGACGTTGAGCATGTCCAGATAAATGCGTCCTAACTGGATAACGAAGGGGTGTCCCACGGCCTTACAGGCCCGGACGTTGGTCTTCAGGATGCTGCCTAGCTGCTTCACCGTCTCTGGGTCCTTCAGAATGTCCACGTTCTAACAGAGGGGAGTCAATCAATCACATGTCATTTATAAAGCCCTTTTTACATCAGCAGATGTCATAAAGTGCTGTACAGAAACCCAGCCTAAAACCCCAAACAGCAAGCAATGCAGATGCAGAAGCACAGTGTCTAGGATAAACTCCCTGGAAAGCAGGAACCTAGGAAGAAACCTAGAGAGGAACCAGGCTCTGAGGGGTGGCCAGTCCTCTTCTGGCTGTACTGGGTAAAGATTTAAGAGAAGGGTACTTTAGTGATCATCAGACTGAAACGTGAATGGATGGAGTTAAAACATGACAATGATAAAGGGGTTGACTAGAGAAGAAACAGATGTGATGAACTTGTTTATTCATTCTGATTATATTGAGTTTAATAAGCTGCAACAGCTACTCTTCCTCCTAGGGTCTGCAAAGAACAAAACAATCATTTACAATCAATAACCTCAATGGAGAATACTTTTTATAGTTCAGGATTAAACTTTATCTGTGTCCTGGACAAATAGCCCATAAAGACAGCTGGACATCATTAGAGAGAAAAGAGATTTGGTATATTCAGGTTACCAGGTGTGTGTGGGTGACTTGATCAGTGTTATTGATCAGACTGAAACATGAATGGATTAAGTTAAACTAAATCAGGGTCAGAGAAGACTGAAATATAACAAAACTGTTTGACATAGAAACACCAGATTTTCAGTTTTAAAAAATATATATTTTATTTATACAACTTATTAATTAGGAAATGATGAAAAATATGAATAACATACCAGCCATGAGGCCACTAGGTGATTTGACTACAGGAAAGGGGTCGCTACTACAGGTATTTGACTACAGGAAAGGAGTAGCTACTACAGGTATTTGACTACATGAAAGGGGTAGCTACTACAGGTATTTGACTACAGGAAAGGGGTAGCTACTACAGGTATTTGACTACAGGAAAGGGGTAGCTACTACAGGTATTTGACTACAGGAAAGGAGTAGCTACTACAGGTATTTGACTACAGGAAAGGAGTAGCTACTACAGGTATTTGACTACAGGAAAGGAGTAGCTACTACAGGTATTTGACTACAGGAAAGGGGTAGCTACTACAGGTATTTGACTACAGGAAAGGAGTAGCTACTACAGGTCTTTGACTACAGGAAAGGGGTCGCTACTACAGGTATTTGACTACAGGAAAGGAGTAGCTACTACAGGTATTTGACTACAGGAAAGGGGTAGCTACTACAGGTATTTGACTACAGGAAAGGGGTAGCTACTACAGGTATTTGACTACAGGAAAGGGGTAGCTACTACAGGTCTTTGACTACAGGAAAGGAGTAGCTACTACAGGTCTTTGACTACAGGAAAGGAGTAGCTACTACAGGTCTTTGACTACAGGAAAGGGGTAGCTACTACAGGTCTTTGACTACAGGAAAGGAGTAGCTACTACAGGTATTTGACTACAGGAAAGGAGTAGCTACTACAGGTATTTGACTACAGGAAAGGGGTAGCTACTACAGGTATTTGACTACAGGAAAGGGGTAGCTACTACAGGTATTTGACTACAGGAAAGGGGTAGCTACTACAGGTATTTGACTACAGGAAAGGAGTAGCTACTACAGGTATTTGACTACAGGAAAGGGGTAGCTACTACAGGTATTTGACTACAGGAAAGGAGTAGCTACTACAGGTATTTGACTACAGGAAAGGAGTAGCTACTACAGGTATTTGACTACAGGAAAGGGGTAGCTACTACAGGTATTTGACTACAGGAAAGGGGTAGCTACTACAGGTATTTGACTACAGGAAAGGGGTAGCTACTACAGGTATTTGACTACAGGAAAGGGGTAGCTACTACAGGTATTTGACTACAGGAAAGGGGTAGCTACTACAGGTATTTGACTACAGGAAAGGGGTAGCTACTACAGGTATTTGACTACAGGAAAGGGGTAGCTACTACAGGTATTTGACTGCAGGAAAGGGGTCGCTACTACAGGTCTTTGACTACAGGAAAGGAGTCGCTACTACAGGTCTTTGACTACAGGAAAGGGGTCGCTACTACAGGTCTTTGACTGCAGGAAAGGAGTAGCTACTACAGGTATTTGACTACAGGAAAGGGGTAGCTACTACAGGTATTTGACTACAGGAAAGGAGTAGCTACTACAGGTCTTTGACTACAGGAAAGGGGTAGCTACTACAGGTCTTTGACTACAGGAAAGGGGTAGCTACTACAGGTCTTTGACTACAGGAAAGGGGTAGCTACTACAGGTATTTGACTACAGGAAAGGAGTAGCTACTACAGGTCTTTGACTACAGGAAAGGGGTAGCACGTTCTCACTGGGGGATTTTAGCTTATTTACAAAACATGTAAAATATGAAAGATGTGCAAAATGAATGATCACAGGAGTGAATAGATTCATTATTACAGGAGTGACCAGATTCATTATTACAGGAGTGGACAGATTCATTATTACAGGAGTGACCAGATTCATTATTACAGGAGTGACCAGATTCATTATTACAGGAGTGAATAGATTCATTATTACAGGAGTGAATAGATTCGTTATTACAGGAGTGAATAGATTCATTATTACAGGAGTGAATAGATTCGTTATTACAGGAGTGACTAGATTCATTATTGCAGGAGTGACTAGATTCATTATTACAGGAGTGAATAGATTCATTATTACAGGAGTGAATAGATTCATTATAACAGGAGTGACCAGATTCATTATTACAGGAGTGAAGCGATTCATTATTACAGGAGTGAATAGATTCATTATTACAGGAGTGACCAGATTCATTATTACAGGAGTGACTAGATTCATTATTACAGGAGTGAATAGATTCATTATTACAGGAGTGGCCAGATTCATTATTACAGGAGTGACCAGATTCATTATTACAGGAGTGGCCAGATTCATTATTACAGGAGTGACCAGATTCATTATTACAGGAGTGAATAGATTCATTATTACAGGAGTGGCCAGATTCATTATTACAGGAGTGACCAGATTCATTATTACAGGCGTGAATAGATTCGTTATTACAGGAGTGAATAGATTCATTATTACAGGAGTGACTAGATTCATTATTACAGGAGTGACCAGATTCATTATTACAGGAGTGAATAGATTCATTATTACAGGAGTGAATAGATTCATTATTACAGGAGTGACCAGATTCATTAATACAGGAGTGACCAGATTCATTATTACAGAAGTGAACAGATTCATTATTACAGGAGTGACTAGATTCATTATTACAGGAGTGACTAGATTCATTATTACAGGAGTGACCAGATTCATTATTACAGGAGTGAATAGATTCATTATTACAGGAGTGAATAGATTCATTATTACAGGAGTGACTAGATTCATTATTACAGGAGTGACTAGATTCATTATTACAGGAGTGACCAGATTCATTATAACAGGAGTGACCAGATTCATTATTACCTTGGTGGCCTGTTGAATGATGCTGTCCCACACCTGGTTAGGTAGTAACATGTATTTCTCTATGATATGCTCTTGTACTGCCTGGTCTGTCTGGGCTCCGATCATATACCCCACGGCCTCGTAGAACGTATGAACCTGCACAACACACACAGGAGACACAACACACACATACATGTGACAGAGCATATAGATACACAAATACTAGATTCTGCTCTGAGTCAGCGTGATGCTTCTCAGTAGACAGAGATAGATACACAAATACTAGATTCTGCTCTGAGTCAGCGTGATGCTTCTCAGTAGACAGATATAGATACACAAATACTAGATTCTGCTCTGAGTCAGCGTGATGCTTCTCAGTAGACAGATATAGATACACAAATACTAGATTCTGCTCTGAGTCAGCGTGATGCTTCTCAGTAGACAGATATAGATACACAAATACTAGATTCTGCTCTGAGTCAGCGTGATGCTTCTCAGTAGACAGATATAGATACACAAATACTAGATTCTGCTCTGAGTCAGCGTGATGCATCTCAGTAGACAGAGATCAAGTCCCATCTAGTCAGTGTGTTTCTACAGCTTGGAACATACACACAAACATAACATTAACCACTGAGGGATGGTCAAGAGTTGTAACTTTTGTCAGAGTTAGTAATAATGAACACAGATACAAGAAACAGTGAAAGACAACCTGGGTTTTATTAGTTAGACTGGAAATGTTCATATGTTCTGAATCCCAGCGGTTTTCAGTAGACATGACAGAGTCCTCTCTACTCAATCTATTTCTACAGCTTGGTATGTGTTTGAACCTGTTTCAACATGTCCTAATACACACCTTTCAGTTTTGGTTGAGTGAATGACAGTTATAGTCCTCTCTAGTCAGTGCATTTCTAGGGCCTGAGGCTGACCTATCTGTTGGGGTTACAGATCATGATGATGTTGTTGAGGATCTCGTCGCACGTGTGTGTGTGTGTGTGTGTGTGTGTGTGTGTGTGTGTGTGTGTGTGTGTTACCTGTTGTGGCTGCAGGTCACAGATGATGGTGTTGATGTTGTTGAGGATCTCGTCGATGAAGGGCATCACCTCGCCCACCTGCACCTGGACAAAATGGCGACGGCACTTCTGGGCGATCTTGATGAAAGTGTCACACGCCATATCCTGTACCCCATCATGGGTCTCTGAGGGGGGGAGGGGGTGAGACAGGCTGGAAAACACACACATCTCACCTCTGTACACCAGTCACACAGACAGAGTTAGTTCTCTCACCTCCGTACACCAGTCACACAGACAGTTAGTTCTCTCACCTCTGTACACCAGTCACACAGACAGAGTTAGTTCTCTCACCTCCGTACACCAGTCACACAGACAGAGTTAGTTCTCTCACCGTGCATGAACTCAAAGAGTTTATTGACGACGGTCTTGAGGAACTTCCAGTGGGCTCTGAGGAAGCGAGGATACTGGCCCACGATGTACATGATATTGGAGGCAATGATGGCCTTATTGTCCTTTCCCCTCTTCTGTTCACACAGACCCAGCAGATCCTAAACACATACACACACACACACACACACACACACACACACACACACACACACACACACACACACACACACACACACACACACACACACACACACACACACAGAATCCCAACTCAGTTAGACAGATGGATAACAGAGAGCCTTTGGACAATAGATGAGCGATGTGTTCATCCTTGAGGCCCAGTGTGTCCAGAGAGGCAGCACTGTTTAACCCCCCACATCTTTCCCTCCTGCACCTCTGTCACAATGTCCATCAGCTCAACTAAACATCCACCAAACAAACTCCCATTATTATCCTTCTCCTAAAGAGAAAGATTCTGCTCAACATTCTCCTAGAGAGAAAGATTCTGCTCAACATTCTCCTGAAGAGAAAGATTCTGCTCAACATTCTCCTGAAGAGATGGATTCTGCTCAACATTCTCCTAAAGAGAAAGATTCTGCTCAACATTCTCCTGAAGAGAAAGATTCTGCTCAACATTCTCCTGAAGAGAAAGATTCTGCTCAACATTCTCCTAGAGAAAGATTCTGCTCAACATTCTCCTAGAGAAAGATTCTGCTCAACATTCTCCTGAAGAGAAAGACTCTGCTCAACATTCTCCTGAAGAGAAAGATTCTGCTCAACATTCTCCTGAAGAGAAAGATTCTGCTCAACATTCTCCTAAAGAGAAAGATTCTGCCCAACATTCTCCTAAAGAGAAAGATTATGCTCAACATTCTCCTAAAGAGAACGATTCTGCTCAACATTCTCCTGAAGAAAAAGATTTTGCTCAACATTCTCCTGAAGAGAAAGATTCTGCTCAACATTCCCCTGAAGAAAAAGATTCTGCTCAACATTCTCCTAGAGAGAAAGATTCTGCTCAACATTCTCCTGAAGAGAAAGATTCTGCTCAACATTCTCCTGAAGAGAAAGATTCTGCTCAACATTCTCCTAAAGAGAAAGATTCTGCTCAACATTCTCCTAGAGAGAAAGATTCTGCTCAACATTCTCCTGAAGAGAAAGATTCTGCTCAACATTCTCCTAGAGAGAAAGATTCTGCTCAACATTCTCCTAAAGAGAAAGATTATGCTCAACATTCTCCTAAAGAGAACGATTCTGCTCAACATTCTCCTGAAGAAAAAGATTCTGCTCAACATTCTCCTAAAGAGAAAGATTCTGCTCAACATTCTCCTAAAGAGAAAGATTCTGCTCAACATTCTCCTAAAGAGAAAGATTCTGCTCAACATTCTCCTGAAGAGAAAGATTCTGCTCAACATTCTCCTAGAAAGATTCTGCTCAACATTCTCCTGAAGAGAAAGATTCTGCTCAACATTCTCCTGAAGAGAAAGATTCTGCTCAACATTCTCCTGAAGAGAAAGATTCTGCTCAACATTCTCCTGAAGAGAAAGATTCTGCTCAACATTCTCCTAGAGAGAAAGATTCTGCTCAACATTCTCCTAAATAAAAAGATTCTGCTCAACATTCTCCTAAAGAGAAAGATTCTGCCCAACATTCTCCTGAAGAGATGGATTCTGCTCAACATTCTCCTGAAGAGAAAGATTCTGCTCAACATTCTCCTAGAGAGAAAGATTCTGCTCAACATTCTCCTAGAGAGAAAGATTCTGCTCAACATTCTCCTAGAGAGAAAAATTCTGCTCAACATTCTCCTGAAGAGATGGATTCTGCTCAACATTCTCCTGAAGAGAAAGATTTTGCTCAACATTCTCCTAGAGAGAAAGATTCTGCTCAACATTCTCCTAGAGAGAAAGATTCTGCTCAACATTCTCCTAAAGAGAAAGATTCTGCTCAACATTCTCCTAAAGAGAACGATTCTGCTCAACATTCTCCTGAAGAGAAAGATTCTGCTCAACATTCTCCTAAAGAAAAAGATTCTGCTCAACATTCTCCTAAAGAAAAAGATTCTGCTCAACATTCTCCTAAAGAGAAAGATTCTGCTCAACATTCTCCTAAAGAGAAAGATTCTGCTCAACATTCTCCTAGAGAGAGAGCTTCTGCTCAACATTCCCCTGAAGAAAAAGATTCTGCTCAACATTCTCCTAGAAAGATTCTGCTCAACATTCTCCTAAAGAGAAAGATTCTGCTCAACATTCTCCCAAAGAGAAAGATTCTGCTCAACATTCTCCTAGAGAGAAAGATTCTAATCAACATTCTCCTGAAGAGAAAGATTCTGCTCAACATTCTCCTGAAGAGAAAGATTCTGCTCAACATTCTCCCGAAGAGAAAGATTCTGCTCAACATTTTCCCGAAGAGGAAGATACTGCTCAACATTCTCCTAGAGAAAGATTCTGCTCAACATTCTCCTAGAGAAAGATTCTGCTCAACATTCTCCTGAAGAGAAAGATTCTGCTCAACATTCTCCTGAAGAGAAAGATTCTGCTCAACATTCTCCTGAAGAGAAAGATTCTGCTCAACATTCTCCTGAAGAGAAAGATTCTGCTCAACATTCTCCTAAAGAGAAAGATTCTGCTCAACATTCTCCTGAAGAGAAAGATTCTGCTCAACATTCTCCTGAAGAGAAAGATTCTGCTCAACATTCTCCTAAAGAGAAAGATTCTGCTCAACATTCTCCTAAAGAGAAAGATTCTGCTCAACATTCTCCTAAAGAGAAAGATTCTGCTCAACATTCTCCTAAAGAGAAAGATTCTGCTCAACATTCTCCTAAAGAGAAAGATTCTGCTCAACATTCTCCTGAAGAGAAAGATTCTGCTCAACATTCTCCTGAAGAGAAAGATTCTGCTCAACATTCTCCTAAAGAGAAAGATTCTGCCCAACATTCTCCTGAAGAGATGGATTCTGCTCAACATTCTCCTGAAGAGAAAGATTTTGCTCAACATTCTCCTAAAGAGAAAGATTCTGCTCAACATTCTCCTGAAGAGAAAGATTCTGCTCAACATTCTCCTAAAGAGAAAGATTCTGCCCAACATTCTCCTGAAGAGATGGATTCTGCTCAACATTCTCCTGAAGAGAAAGATTTTGCTCAACATTCTCCTAAAGAGAAAGATTCTGCTCAACATTCTCCTAGAGAGAAAGATTCTGCTCAACATTCTCCTAGAGAGAAAAATTCTGCCCAACATTCTCCTAAAGAGAAAGATTATGCTCAACATTCTCCTAAAGAGAACGATTCTGCTCAACATTCTCCTGAAGAAAAAGATTTTGCTCAACATTCTCCTGAAGAGAAAGATTCTGCTCAACATTCCCCTGAGAGAAAAGATTCTGCTCAACATTCTCCTAGAGAGAAAGATTCTGCTCAACATTCTCCTAGAGAAAGATTCTGCTCAACATTCTCCTGAAGAGAAAGATTCTGCTCAACATTCTCCTAAGAGAAAGATTCTGCTCAACATTCTCCTAGAGAGAAAGATTCTGCTCAACATTCTCCTGAAAGAAAGATTCTGCTCAACATTCCTATGAGAGAAAGATTCTGCTCAACATTCTCCTAAAGAGAAAGATTATGCTCAACATTTCCTAAAGAGAACGATTCTGCTCAACATTCTCCTGAAGAAAAAGATTCTGCTCAACATTCTCCTAAAGAGAAAGATTCTGCTCAACATTCTCCTAAAGAGAAAGATTCTGCTCAACATTCTCCTAAAGAGAAAGATTCTGCTCAACATTCTCCTGAGAGAAAGATTCTGCTCAACATTCTCCTAGAAAGATTCTGCTCAACATTCTCCGAAGAGAAAGATTCTGCTCAACATTCTCCTGAAGAGAAAGATTCTGCTCAACATTCCCAGAAGAAGAAAGATTATGCTCA
>NW_024061489.1:0-123147 GCF_016432855.1 Salvelinus namaycush
CACTAGGGACTCTCAACCAGCTGGCTACACTAGGTCCCTCTCATCCAGGATGGCTCCACTATGGGCCCTCTCAACCAGCTGAATCCACTATGGCCCTCTCAACCAGCTGGCTACACTAGTGCCCTCTCAACCAGCTGGCTCCACTATGGCCCCTCTCAACCAGCTGGTTACACTGGTGCCCTCTCAACCAGCTGGCTCCACTAGGGCCCTCTCAGCCAGCCGGCTCCACTAGGGCCCTCTGTCAGCTGGTGGTGTGTAGGAGAGTCTGAGCTGTGTGTACAAAAAGTAGAAGTAGAAATGTACAAGGGAACTGAACTAAAGTGATAAATCTAGTCCTAGGTTTGTATTTACTGTGGTGTTTGTTCTCCACTGGTTACCCTGTTCTCATCACAACAGGTCACACATTCTGCTGACATGATTGCACACTGTGGTATTTCACCTAACAGATACAGGAGCTTGTCAATGTTATATTGTTTTCAAATTATTTTGGGGTCTTTGTATCTGAGGGAAATATGTGTCTCTTATATCGTTGTACATTTGGCAGGAGGTTAGAAAGTACAGCTCAGTTTCCACCTCATTTTGTGGCAGTGGGCACATAGCCTGTCTTCTCTCTGCCTGTTTCAATCCTTTCTCAATAGCAAGGCTCACTTCATTTGTATATTGTACATTTTTTCCCCAGTTTTCTATCAGATAGTCTGTCACCATGTAATGTCTGTTTAGGGCCAAATAGTTTTGGGATTTTTATATTTTGGGGGAAAAACGATCAGGAAAACTCATTATTAATATTTTACATGTATTTCACCCCTTATTTTCTACACTAAACTATTCTCCATATATACTTCCATAAATGTGTTTAAACTGGTACCAGGAGACCTTCAGACGAGTCTTGTAAAGCTTGTGGGCGTCCTAGATCAAACCAACCTGTACGTGTTCCTGAGAGGACTCACCTTTCCATAGTGGGTCATGTTAGTGTGTCCTAGATCAAACCAACCTGTACGTGTTCCTGAGAGACTCACCTTTCCATAGTGGGGGTCATGTTAGTGTGTCCTAGATCAAACCCAACCTGTACGTGTTCCTGAGAGACTCACCTTTCCATAGTGGGGTCATGTTAGTGGTTCCTAGCTCAATACCACCTGTTACTGTGTTCCTGAGAGACTCACCTTTCCAATAGTGGGGGTCATGTTAGTGTGTCCTAGAATCAACCAAACCTGTATCGTGTCCTGAGAGACTCACCTTTCCATAGTGGGGCATGTTAGTGTGTCCTAGATCAAATACAACATGTCACTGTGTTCCTGAGAGACTCACCTTTCCATAGGTGGGGTCAGGTTAGTGTGTCCTAGATCAAACCAACCTGTACGTGTTTCCTGAGAGACTCACCTTTCCATAGTGGGGTCATGTTAGTGTGTCCTAGATCAAACCAACCTGTATGTGTTCCTGAGAGACTCACCTTTCCATAGGTGGGGTCATGTTAGTGTGTCCTAGATCAATACAACCTGTACGTGTTCCTGAGAGACTCACCTTTCCATAGTGGGGTCATGTTAGTGTGTCCTAGATCAATACAACCTGTATGTGTTCCTGAGAGACTCACCTTTCCATAGTGGGGTCATGTTAGTGTGTCCTAGATCAAACCAACCTGTACGTGTTCCTGAGAGACTCACCTTTCCATAGTGGTGTCATGTTAGTGTGTCCTAGATCAATACAACCTGTACGTGTTCCTGAGAGACTCACCTTTCCATAGTGGGGTCATGTTAGTGTGTAGGTCCAAACGGTTCTGACACTACAGACAGAAGTTGTCAGATGGACTGTATGACTTCAGACGATGCTTATGGGGTCGTAGAGCAGAACGGAGAACATCATCGTGTTCCTGAGTCTCATCTTTCCACAGTTTAAAGGCCAAACTGATCGGACGTTACAGATTTCCACACGGCCGCAGAAATGGTAGGCTAAAGGTTAATTTGTAAATGAAAAGAGCATCTGCCAAACATGGATTGTGTGTGTGGGGGGGTACAGAGATGTGGTAGTCATATAATAATCATGCTGTGGTCTACATTTAGTTCCTCATCAAGCAGACCAGATCATTAGAGATGGTGGGAGAGCCTGTTAGGCTGTTTAAAATGGAACAATATCATTTATATACTGTAGCATGAGACTAATACCTCTATATACATTTTAACAGGATTTGAGTGATGTTTTCTAAATTGTTTTATAATAAATATATATATATAATACATTTTTCACTGAGACATCATGGTGTGTCCATCAATTTAAATCCCAACTTGTAAGGAAAGTATAAATAATAAAAATCAACAATGTATTGGACAGGACCTATGAGGTCTAAAGGTCTGTCTTTCCAAGACATTCTGTTCATCTGCAAGCAGACCTGATGATTCTAGATGGTGGGAGAGCCTGTTATTTAAAATGGAAGAATATAACTTACTGTAGCCTATATAATGTAACAATGACAATAATCCCTTCATATATACTGTAGTTGAAGGTTATTTTAGTGTCATAAAAAGTGTTGATTAAAACAAATCAGGATGTTTGGTGGATGGATTCAGTGTAGATGTTCTGCTGTGTATCGAGGGGTTTATATGAAAGTGGTAGATTTGTAATTCTTTACAAGAGAAAGTTCTGGAATTCTTTTCTTTGGGTGACCTCAGGCTACGGTCTTTGACAATTCAGCTACTTTGTTAACAGTCCTACAACTGTCACCTCATGTAACAACTGATTTACTTAACTAAAGGCACATCTCAATATGTGATCCAGGTGCCTTAGTGTTCCTATAAAAACCTGTGTCCAAACTCACCATTAAATAGTATCTAATCAGAATAGTGTACATAGAAGTTATTGCACCTATTGAAATGTAATGTGTTTTTTAGTGTTTATTCTGTTGCATTAAAAAAGTCACTGTTGCCTATTAGATCAATATCAGTGTGAACACGTCTGATTGGACTAGATCCACGTTGAGGTGAGACACGTCTGATTGGACTAGATCCATGTTGAGGTGAGACACGTCTGATTGGACTAGATCCATGTTGAGGTGAGACACGTCTGATTGGACTAGATCCATGTTGAGGTGAGACACGTCTGATTGGACTAGATCCATGTTGAGGTGAGACACGTCTGATTGGACTAGATCCATGTTGAGGCGAGACACGTCTGATTGGACTAGATCCATGTTGAGGTGAGACACTTCTGATTGGACTAGATCCATGTTGAGAGGGGAGGGGGTAAAGACAAGTGGGTGAGAAGAGGAGATGAGGGGGGAAGAGCAGAGGAGAAGAAAGGGAGAGAAGAGGAGAAGAGAGGGGGAGGAGAGGAGGGGAGAAGAGATGGGGGAAAGAGGAGAAGAGATGGGGGAAAGAGGAGAAGAGATGTGAGAAAGAGGAGAAGAGAGGGGGAGAAAAGGGTGAGGAGAAGAGAGGGGGAGAAGAGGAGAAGAGAGGGAGAGAAGGGTAGAGGTGGAGGAGAAGAGAGGGGTAGAAGAGGGAGAAAAGGAGAAGAGGGGGAGAAGAGAGGGGGTAGAGAGGGGAGAAGAAAAGTGAGAGGAGAGGAGTGGACAGGGGTATAAGAGGAGAGGAGTGGAGGGAGAATGAGAGGGGGAAGAGAGGGGCAGAAGTGGGGAAGGGGAGGAGAGGAGAGGGTTGGAAAATATGAGAGGGGAGAAGAGGGGAGGGGAGAAGAGTGGGAGAAGAGGGGCAAAAGAGGAGAAGAGAGGGGGGGGTGTGGAGAGGGGGGAGAATAGGAGAGCGGGGAGGGGGAGAAGAGTAGATGAGATGGGGGAGAATATTAGAAGAGAGGTGAGGAAGAGAATTGAGAGGGGAGAGGAGAAGAGAAGATGGGGGAGAAGAGGGGAGGGGAGAAGGGGGGAGGAGAAGAGATGGGGGGGAGAAGAGAAGAGAGGGGGAGAAGAGAAAAGGGAGAGATGAGGAGAAGAGAGGGGGAGAAGAAGGGTAGAGGTGGAGAAGAGGAGAAGAGAGGGGGATAAGAGGAGAGAGGAGAGGGGGAGAAGAGAAAAGGGAGAGATGAGGAGAAGAGAGGGGGAGAAGAAGGGTAGAGGTGGAGAAGAGGAGAAGAGAGGGGGATAAGAGGAGAGAAGAGAAGAGGAGAGGAGTGGAGGAGAAGAGGAGAATAGTGTCAAAAGAGGAGAAGAGAGGGTTGGAGAAGATGAGGGGGGGGAGAAGAGGAGACGAGAGGGTTGGAGAAGATGAGAGGGGGAGAAGAGGAGACGAGAGGGTTGGAGAAGAGGAGAGGGGGAGAAGAGTTGAACAGAGTGTCAAAAGAGAAGAGGGGGCGGAAGGGGAGAAGAGGAGAGGAGATGGTTGGAGAAGATGAGAGGGGAGAAGGGGGGAGAAGATAAGAGAAGAGGTGGAGGAGAGGAAGAGAAGAGAAGATGGAGGAGAAGAGATGGGGAGAAGAGATGGGGGAAAGAGGAGAAGAGATGGGGATAAGAGGAGAGGAGAGGGGGAGAAGAGTAGGGGGGGAGGGGAAGAGAGGAGGGTGTAGAAGAGAGGGGGAGAAGAGAAGAGGAGAAGAGAGGGGAGGAGAGGAGAAGAGGGGGGGAGCTGGGAGAGGGGGAGGAGTGTAGAGGAGAGGAGAGCGGGGTGGAGAAGGGAGGGGCAGAAGAGGAGAAGAGAGGGGGGAAAGAAAAGTGAGAGGAGAAGGGAGAGGAGAGGACAGGGGGAGAAGAGGAGAGGAGGGAGAATGAGAGGGGGAGAAGAGGAGAATAGAGTGTCATAAGAGGAGAAGAAAGGGGCAGAAGTGGGGAAGGGGAGGAGAGGAGAGAAGAGGATATGTGGAGAAGAGGAGAGGGGGAGTGGAGAGGGGGGAAAGAGGAGAAGAGAAGAGTAGATGAGATGGGGAGAAGAGGAGAGGTGCAGAAGAGGAGAAGGGAGAAGGGGGAGAAGATTAGAAGAGAGGTGGAGAAGAGAGGAGATTAGAGGGTGAGAAGCGGAGAATTGAAGAGAGGAGAGGAGAAGAGATGGGGGAAAGAGGAGAAGAGATGGGGAGAAGAGGAGAAGAGAGGGGGAGAAGAGAGGGGGAGAAGAGGAGAAGAGGTGGGGAGAAGAGATGGGGGAAAGAGGAGAAGAAAGGGGTAGAGGTGGAGAAGAGGAGAAGAGATGGGGATAAGAGGAGAGAAGAGTAGAGTAGAGGGGGGGAAAGAGAAGAGAGGGGGAGGAGAGGAAAAGAGAGGGGGAGAAGAGGAGAATAGAGTGTCAAAAGAGGAGAAGAGGGGCAGAAGTGGGGATGGAGAGGAGAGGGGAGGGGAGAAGATTAGATGAGAGGTGGAGAAGAGAGAGGAAGAGAAGGGAGAGGGGAGAGGGGAGGAGAAGAGAAGAGGGGGAGAGGAGTAGGGGGGAGAAGAGGAGAATTGAAGAGAGGAGAGGAGAGCAGGGAAAGAGGAGAGGACAGGGAGAAGAGAGAAGGAGTGGAGGGAGAATGAGAGGGGGAGAAGAGGAGAATAGAGTGTCAAAAGAGGAGAAGATGGGGAGATAGGAAAGGAGAGGAGAAGAGAGGAGAGGAGAGGAGAAGAGATGGGGGAAAGAGGAGAAGGGAGCGGGGAAAGAGGAGAAGAGATGGGGGAAAGAGGAGAAGAGAGGGATAGAAGAGAGGGGGGAGAGAGGGGGAGAAGGCGGGTAGAGGTGGAGAAGAGGAGAGGAGGGGGGAGGGGAAGAGAGGAGGGTGTAGAAGAGAGGGGGAGAAGAGGAGAAGAGATGGGGAGGAGAGGGAGAAGAGGAGAAGAGTGGGGGAGAAGAGGAGAAGAGTGGGGGAGAAGAGTAGAGGGGGAGGAGTGTAGAGGAGAGGAATGGGGGAACAGAGGAGAAGAGAGGGTGAGAAGAGGAGAAGAGTGGGGGAGAAGAGGAGAAGAGAGGGGGAGAAGGGGGGTAGAAGAGAGTGGGAGAAAAGGAGAAGAGGGGGGAGAAGATTAGAGGGGAGAAGAGAAGATGAGGAGAGGGGGAGGAGAGAGGGAGAAGAGAGGGGAAGATTAGTAGAAGAGAGAGGGAGAAGTGGAGTAGAGATGGGGAGAAGAGGAGAAGAGAGGACAATAAGAGGAGAAGTGAGGGAGAGGAATAGGAGAGGGGGGGAAGAGAAGAGGGGAGGAGAGGGGCAGATGAGGAGAGGCGGAGGAGAGGAATAGGAGAGGGGGATAAGAGGAGAGGAGAGGGGGATAAGAGGAGGGGGAGAAGAGGAGAGGAGAGGAGAGGAGAGGAGAGGAGAGGAGAGGAGAGGAGAGGAGAGGAGTTGGTGGATTATGAAATTTGACTGTCTGACTTGGAAAGGTGGCATCCTATGATGTTGTCATGTTGAAAGTCACTGAGCTCTTCATTAAGGCCATTCTACTGACAATGTTTGTCTATGGAGATTGCATGGCTGAGTGCTTGATTTAATACATCTGTCAGGAAGGGGTGTGGCTGAAACAGAATCCACTCATTTGAAGGGGTGTCCACATACTTTTGTATATATAGTGTATGTACACATGGGTGTTGTTGCACCATACCAACGATAAGCCTGTCTTCCCATCACATCATGAAAGGTCATGTTGATGTTCATTTAACCTCTGTCTCTCTCTTCCTCTGACTCCTCCCTTTCTCCTCTGTCTCTCTCTTCCTCTGACTCCTCCCTTTCTCCTCTGTCTCTCTCTTCCTCTGACTCCTCCCTTTCTCCTCTGTCTCTCTCTTCCTCTGACTCCTCCCTTTCTCCTCTGTCTCTCTCTTCCTCTGACTCCTCCCTTTCTCCTCTGTCTCTCTCTTCCTCTGACTCCTCCCTTTCTCCTCTGTCTCTCTCTTCCTCTGACTCCTCCCTTTCTCCTCTGTCTCTCTCTTCCTCTGACTCCTCCCTTTCTCCTCTGTCTCTCTCTTCCTCTGACTCCTCCCTTTCTCCTCTGTCTCTCTCTTCCTCTGACTCCTCCCTTTCTCCTTTGTCTCTCTCTTCCTCTGACTCCTCCCTTTCTCCTCTGTCTCTCTCTTCCTCTGACTCCTCCCTTTCTCCTCTGTCTCTCTCTTCCTCTGACTCCTCCCTTTCTCCTCTGTCTCTCTTCCTCTGACTCCTCCCTTTCTCCTCTGTCTCTCTCTTCCTCTGACTCATCCCTTTCTCCTCTGTCTCTCTCTTCCTCTGACTCCTCCCTTTCTCCTCTGTCTCTCTCTTCCTCTGACTCCTCCCTTTCTCCTCTGTCTCTCTCTTCCTCTGACTCCTCCCTTTCTCCTCTGTCTCTCTCTTCCTCTGACTCCTCCCTTTCTCCTCTGTCTCTCTCTTCCTCTGACTCCTCCCTTTCTCCTCTGTCTCTCTCTTCCTCTGACTCCTCCCTTTCTCCTCTGTCTCTCTCTTCCTCTGACTCCTCCCTTTCTCCTCTGTCTCTCTCTTCCTCTGACTCCTCCCTTTCTCCTTTGTCTCTCTCTTCCTCTGACTCCTCCCTTTCTCCTTTGTTTCTCTCTTCCTCTGACTCCTCCCTTTCTAATCTGTCTCTCTCTTCCTCTGACTCCTCCCTTTCTCCTCTGTCTCTCTTCCTCTGACTCCTCACTTTCTCCTCTGTCTCTCCCTTCCTCTGACTCCTCCCTTTCTCCTCTGTCTCTCCCTTCCTCTGACTCCTCCCTTTGTCCTCTGTCTCGCTCTTCCTCTGACTCCTCCCTTTCTCCTCTGTCTCTCTTTCTCCTCAGATCTCCAGGCTCACCAGGTAGGTAGAGTATAAATCTACAGTGATTATAGCAGTTCAATATTAGTCAACTTTATTATCCCACATGGAGAAATTCATGTGTCCATACAAACCATTCTAAAACCCAATAACAAGTAGTGTTTTATGGAACTACTAATACTTGTCAACCACAAAGCATTACTGCTGTTAGAATAACAGAATCACTGTCATCATCTGTCCTCACCACTGTGTTTTCCTCTCTGCTGTTTACAGCTGAACTCTCAGTCAGACTGGTGAATGGGACCACTTCCTGTTCTGGGACAGTGGAAGTCTTCTACATAGGAGAGTGGTCAGGTCTATGTACTGAGTGGTGGTGGAGCATGAAAGATGTTAAGGTTGTGTGTAGAGAGCTGAACTGTGGGAATCCTGTAGCTGAATCTCGAGGACCTCTGATTGAAGATGGAAGAGGAGTCACACTATTTAAATGTGATGGACATGAGTCTTCTATTAGACAGTGTGACATCAGAGAAGAACCTGGTGTCTGTGATGGTGGATATTATCATCATGTGACCTGTTCAGGTAAGAGACTGGTCATATTGAGAGATTTATTTGTACATTATACAATATTACCATGTATCATGTTTTATGTGTTTTTATTTCATTTAAATAGAGGGAGAGATGTCAGATGTATTTAAACATTATATTTGTGTTTGTCATATTGGTTTATGGGAGATGTTCATGGGCAGATCATTGTAGTTCAGATGGTACTGAAGTGAAGCTGCCTGATGGATGTCCAGCTGTTTATTTTCTATAAAGTGAAGTGAACTTATTCCTGTCTCCTGCCTGCATTATTCCCAACCCGATCCTGAGTGACTAAGAACCCATTTCTACCTCTTACAGTATCAAACATAGCAAACTACAATCTTTTATCCAACATATTTGTGTTTAGTCCTTGACAGTGTCATCAACAAAACTGATTGAATGTTCAACCAACTCTTTTTCTCCAGAGTCTGTGCGGCTTGTGGATGGAGCTGGTCTCTGCTCTGGGAGAGTGGAGGTGAAGTCCAATCAGTCCTGGGCCTCAGTGTGTGAAGCAGACTTTGACCGGCAGGATGCAGAGGTAGTCTGTGGGGAGCTTGGCTGTGGGGCTCCTGCAGCTCTACAGGGGGGGCTCTATGGAGGAGGTGAGGGTCAGACCTGGGATAAAGAGTTCCAGTGTAAAGGCAAAGAGTCCCTTCTCCTGGACTGTGACACCTCAGACAGAAAACACAACACCTGCCTACCTGGTAATGCTGTTGGACTCACCTGCTCAGGTAAGAAACAGTTTGTCACTCAATCAACATTGTTTCTCACCTGGAGTGAAGAATATGAGAGACAATATAGGTGTGTTTTAGTGAGAAAATAGTAAGATTACTGTCTCTCTCTTTTCTTTTCTCAGAGCCTGATGATGTGAGGCTGGTGGGAGGAGGCAGTCGCTGTGCTGGTGGAGTGGAGCGGTACGACCAGGGAGAGTGGAGGACTGTGGGAGCTTCAGACTGGAACCAGAGGAGTGTAGCTGCAGTAGTGTGTAGACAGCTGGGTTGTGGCTCCACTGTTTCAGTACCACCTGGATACACCACTAGAGGGAATGGAGTTAACTGTTATGGGTCTGAGTCTTCACTGAGGGAGTGTTGGAAAACATATGATCTCCTTCCTGGACTCACAGTGATCTGCTCAGGTAATAACAATAATTACATGTAGATGTTTCTAATTCTATTCAACTGATTTCATGATGACTGTTTAGCTTGTCAGTCTGCTTGTCAGTCTGCTTTACTAAATAAATCACTCAGTCAAGTAGGAATCAAATACAACTTAAATATCCCAGAATGCTTTTGTGTTTGAGTGTTATCTCAGTGAATGTCTCTACTCACTACCACTGTCACATGTCATGTTATTGTCATATCTAAATGAGGAAAGTAGTTGAGGAGCTACGTTTTCTTTTTCTCTCCTCTTGTTCCAGATGTCCTGCTTAAGCCTGATATCAACATATGTTGTCTCAGTGACTGTAGGCCCACTACTCATGTTGCCCTGTGAGGGAGGGTGGCTAGCACTGTTACATGCTGATGTTATTGTCATATCTATAGGAAACTAGTTGAAGAGGTTTTTCTTCTTCTCTTTTATTGTTGCAGATCTCCTGGTCCAGCCTGATATCTTCCTGACTGACTCAATGGGAGGGGTCTCCAGGGGCCACCAGGGGCCCGAGGTGTTCAGGGGCTACAGCTTCACCATCACCTGCTCCACTCAGCCACAGTACCCAGGAGGCTCCTTCCTCCTCACGTTCACCGGCTCCAACAGAACCCAGACCCAGCCAGCTGTCAATCACTCTGCTGCCTTCCTCTTCCCTGCTGCAGATGACTCCCACCAAGGGAACTACAGCTGTGTTTATAACAATTATGTTTTCTCTCATAACTTCTCCTCTGAGAGCGATCTCCTCTCCCTCACCATCACAGGTAACTGAACATGAACCAGACTTATAACTTTGTCATTGACAGATTTCCCACAGATCTATGTGATGATGATCAGTCCCCTCATCAAAGGTGTTTCTGTTTGCAGCCTCTCCTCTGCCAGCCTTCATCATCAGACACGTTGTAGTGCTGCTGCTCCTACTGACAGCCATCACCACCTCCTACCTGTACTACAAGGTAAAGACATTTACTCAGATGTTACAAGTCATTTAAACTAGAGGGTGAGGGTGAGGGTGAGAGGGAGAGAGAGAGAATGGAGATACTAGAGAGTAAATGTCTGACTGTTGGTGCTGTGTCTCCCTAGCCCACCAGGAGGCAGAAGAGAGTGAACAGAGTGAGCAGCATGGATCTTGATGTCAATGCCATGGAGATGGTCTCTCTGAGCTCCAGAGCTGAAGCTGGACAGGGAGAGGAGAGAGCAGCCCAGGGGACGGAGTAGGAGTAGAATGAAGCTGACCCTACATGCTGATCTTAGGTCAGTTTTGTGTTTTAAATCGATGGGCAGCAGTGGACTGGTGTTTAAAATGTGGTGACAAACCTGAAGTGGTTCTAATTTTAATAACAAGTTCAGAATTAGTTTATCTTTCTAGAACCTTGGAAGAAATCTAAAAGGAGTGACTGCAACCACCATTATTCCTTTTAGTTTGGTTTTTACCACCAAAGAAACATGGGGTTCTGGGTAACATGGGGTTTGGGTAACATGGGGTTCTGGGTAACATGGGGTTCTGGTAACATGGGGTTCTGGGTAACATGGGGTTCTGGGTAACATGGGGTTTTGGGTAACATGGGGTTTTGGGTAACATGGGGTTTTGGGTAACATGGGGTTTTGGGTAACATGGGGTTTTGGGTAACATGGGGTTTTGGGTAACATGGGGTTGGGGGTAACATGGG
This sequence comes from Salvelinus namaycush, assembly GCF_016432855.1. Lineage (NCBI taxonomy): Eukaryota > Metazoa > Chordata > Actinopteri > Salmoniformes > Salmonidae > Salvelinus > Salvelinus namaycush. The sequence continues at coordinate 11,026 of NW_024061489.1, forward strand.
GTTTTGGGTAACATGGGGTTTTGGGTAACATGGGGTTTTGGGTAACATTGGGGTTTTGGGTAACATGGGGTTCTGGGTAACATGGGGTTTGGGTAACATGGGTTTTGGGTAACATGGGGTTCTGGGTAACATGGGGTTCTGGGTAACATGGGGTTCTGGGTAACATGGGGTTCTGGGTAACATGGGGTTCTGGGTAACATTTGGTTTGGGTAACATGGGGTTCTGGGTAACATGGGGTTCTGGGTAACATAGGGTTTTGGGTAACATTTGGTTTGGGTAACATGGGGTTCTGGGTAACATGGGGTTTTGGGTAACATTTGGTTTGGGTAACATGGGGTTCTGGGTAACATGGGGTTCTGGGTAACATGGGGTTCAGGGTAGCATGGGGTTTTGATTATTTTAAGCGAGTAGCTCAATTACGTCTGTTTTGTGTTCCAGAATGTATTGATTTTTGCTTTTGTCTTCATGTCTTTATCTTATTTAGTGTCTCTTAGATTCTTTATCTTATTTAGTGTCTCTTAGATTCTTTATCTTATTTAGTGTCTCTTAGATTCTTTATCTTATTTAGTGTCTCTTAGATTCTTTATCTTATTTAGTGTCTCTTAGATTCTTTATCTTATTTAGTGTCTCTTAGATTCTTTATCTTATTTAGTGTCTCTTAGATTCTTTGTTATTTAGTGTCTCTTAGATTCTTTATCTTATTTAGTGTCTCGTAGATTCTTTATCTTATTTAATGTCTCTTAGATTCTTTATCTTGAAGTGTTCCCATTATTAGTTCATGTATTATTATAATCATCTGTTCATTCTTTGTATTTTGAAACATTTTTTAATAAAGGGGTTTGTTGTTGTTGTTTACCTCTCATGATGTTATTGATTATAAATGTTATGATATTGATTATGAAGTAGATTATTGTTATGATGTTGTTAGTAGTATATAGATAATGATGTTATTGATTATAAATGTTATGATATTGATTATGATGTAGAGTATTGTTATGATGTTGTTAGTAGTATATAGATAATGATGTTATTGATTATAAATGTTATGATATTGATTATGATGTAGATTATTGTTATGATGTTGTTAGTAGTATATAGATAATGATGTTATTGATTATAAATGTTATGATATTGATTATGATGTAGATTATTGTTATGATGTTGTTAGTAGTATAGAGATAATTATGTTATTGATTATAATTGTTATGAGATTTATTATTATGTAGATTTTTGTTAAGATGCTTTTTCAACTGCCATGTAATCAACTGAATGCTTTTAATAAAATGACAGGTTGTCAGTCTTGTGTGATTTAATTATTAGACAGACTACAACATACAGTATGAATTAACTGAGATCAGTCTGTGTGATTCCCCTCTTGGACAGACTACAACATACAATATGAATTAACTGAGATCAGTCTGTGTGATTCCCCTCTTGGACAGACTACAACATACAGTATGAATTAACTGAGATCAGTCTTGTGTGATTCCCCTCTTGGACAGACTACAACATACAGTATGAATTAACTGAGATCAGTCTGTGTGATTCCCCTCTTGGACAGACTACAACATAGAGTATGAATTAACTGAGATCAGTCTTGTGTGATTCCCCTCTTGGACAGACTACAACATACAGTATGAATTAACTGAGATCAGTCTGTGTGATTCCCCTCTTGGACAGACTACAACATACAGTATGAATTAACTGAGATCAGTCTGTGTGATTCCCCTCTTGGACAGACTACAACATACAGTATGAATTAACTGAGATCAGTCTGTGTGATTCCCCTCTTGGACAGACTACAACATACAGTATGAATTAACTGAGATCAGTCTGTGTGATTCCCCTCTTGGACAGACTACAACATACAGTATGAATTAACTGAGATCAGTCTTGTGTGATTCCCCTCTTGGACAGACTACAACATACAGTATGAATTAACTGAGATCAGTCTGTGTGATTCCCCTCTTGGACAGACTACAACATACAGTATGAATTAACTGAGATCAGTCTGTGTGATTCCCCTCTTGGACAGACTACAACATACAGTATGAATTAACTGAGATCAGTCTTGTGTGATTCCCCTCTTGGACAGACTACAACATACAGTATGAATTAACTGAGATCAGTCTGTGTGATTCCCCTCTTGGACAGACTACAACTTACAGTATGAATTAACTGAGATCAGTCTTGTGTGATTCCCCTCTTGGACAGACTACAACATACAGTATGAATTAACTGAGATCAGTCTGTGTGATTCCCCTCTTGGACAGACTACAACATACAGTATGAATTAACTGAGATCAGTCTTGTGTGATTCCCCTCTTAGACAGACTACAACATACAGTATGAATTAACTGAGATCAGTCTGTGTGATTCCCCTCTTGAACAGACTACAACATACAGTATGAATTAACTGAGATCAGTCTGTGTGATTTCCCTCTTGGACAGACTACAACATACAGTATGAATTAACTGAGATCAGTCTGTGTGATTCCCCTCTTGGACAGACTACAACATACAGTATGAATTAACTGAGATCAGTCTGTGTGATTTCCCTCTTGGACAGACTACAACATACAGTATGAATTAACTGAGATCAGTCTGTGTGATTCCCCTCTTGGACAGACTACAACATACAGTGTGAATTAACTGGTCATACATTTGGCAGGAGGTTAGGAAGTGCATCTCAGTTTCCACCTCATTTTGTGGGCTGTGTGCACATAGCCTGTCTTCTCTTGAGAGCCAGGTACCACCTGTATATAGTCCTGCTATTGTTATTTTACTGCTGCTCTTTAATTACTTGTTACTTTAATTTCCTATTCTTTACATATTTTTTTAACTGCATTGTTGGTTAGGGGCTCATAACTAATACAATTTGATTTGATTTGAGGTCTGCCTACGGCGGCCTTTCTCAATAGCAAGGCTAACTCACTGAGTCTGTACATAGTCAAAGCTTTTCTTAAGTTTGGGTCAGTGACAGTGGTCAGGTATTCTGCCACTGTGTACTCTCTGTTCAGGGATAAATGGCATTCTAGTTTGCTCTTTTTTTTTTTTATTCTTTCAAATGTGTCAAGTAATTATCTTTTTGTTTTCTCATGATTTGGTTGGGTCTAATATGTTTGCTGTTCTGGGGCTCTGTGGGGTCTGTTTGTGTTTGTGAACAGAGCCCCAGAGCCCCAGTGTAAATGCAGAGCCAACTACTCCATGTCTGATCAGGGTCCAGAAGTCACCCACCAACCCTGGAGAGATACAGTCACCCACCAACCCCGGAGAGATACAGTCACCCACCAACCCTGGAGAGATACAGTCACCCACCAACCCTGGAGAGATACAGTCACCCACCAACCCTGGAGAGATACAGTCACCCACCAACCCTGGAGAGATACAGTCACCCACCAACCCTGGAGAGATACAGAGTTTGCAGGATTTTGTTCCAGACCACCAGTGAAACACCTGAAGTCAAATTGTCTAATCATAAAGGATTTGATGATATATTGATTGATAGGTATTGGTTGAAGTGGTGCTGGGCTGGGGAAACGTCTGCATACCTGGGCTGGGGAAACGTCTGCATACCTGGACTGGGGAAACGTCTGCATACCTGGGCTGGGGAAACGTCTGCATACCTGGGCTGGGGAAACGTCTGCATACCTGGACTGGGGAAACGTCTGCATACCTGGGCTGGGGAAACGTCTGCATACCTGGGCTGGGGAAACGTCTGCATACCTGGGCTGGGGAAACGTCTGCATACCTGGGCTGGGGAAACGTCTGCATACCTGGGCTGGGGAAACGTCTGCATACCTGGTCTGGGGAAACGTCTGCATACCTGGGCTGGGGAAACGTCTGCATACCTGGGCTGGGGAAACGTCTGCATACCTGGACTGGGGAAACGTCTGCATACCTGGGCTGGGGAAACGTCTGCATACCTGGGCTGGGGAAACGTCTGCATACCTGGGCTGGGGAAACGTCTGCATACCTGGGCTGGGGAAACGTCTGCATACCTGGGCTGGGGAAACGTCTGCATACCTGGTCTGGGGAAACGTCTGCATACCTGGACTGGGGAAACGTCTGCATACCTGGTCTGGGGAAACGTCTGCATACCTGGTCTGGGGAAACGTCTGCATACCTGGACTGGGGAAACGTCTGCATACCTGGGCTGGGGAAACGTCTGCATACCTGGGCTGGGGAAACGTCTGCATACCTGGGCTGGGGAAACGTCTGCATACCTGGGCTGGGGAAACGTCTGCATACCTGGGCTGGGGAAACGTCTGCATACCTGGGCTGGGGAAACGTCTGCATACCTGGGCTGGGGAAACGTCTGCATACCTGGTCTGGGGAAACGTCTGCATACCTGGTCTGGGGAAACGTCTGCATACCTGGACTGTACCCCAATAATCTCTCTTTCCTCCCAAAGTGTGCACTTGTTCACTTCCCTTCATGGATTTGACAAGAATTGATTAGTTTGGAAACTCGTGCTATAACCTACGCCTTCACCAATCCAATGCTTTTACACTTCATGGGGTGTAGTGAACGAGTGCACACTTCAGAAAGCAGTAAATACTTTTGGGACGCAGCCCTGGCCCAGGCCGGAGGATCTCCAAATTGACCATTGGGAGCCTATAAATTCTGTGGTGCTCTATTCTGGAATAATAACTGGCGTTTGTCGCCCCCTTGTGGAAATAACCTCTTATTGATCTGGCTCTATATAGAGACCTCTGCAGTTTGTACCTCGCAGCACACGTACAAATATTCGAGGTTAAACTCTTATATTACTGTTCTGCTAGCAGCAGGATAATATGCTGGCAGCACAACATCAGATTATTTTCTTCTAAATAAGAGTCCCCCTGCAAAGACAAGATCAACTTTGAGAATAGCGATTATTTTACTGCTGTAGTGGAGTACAACACTTTTTCACAGCATTGCAACCACTTTTGAAGCAAATAAATGGATAATTTTACATATTTTGATATTGTGTTATTTAGACCAGCATTTCTTTTGAAAGTTTCCAAACTAAATACTGGTATGTTGAAAGCTGTTGTGTAGGTCAGTGGTGTAGTGCTGCCTGGAGAAGTGGGTACACAGTACTCTAATTTAGTAAACATTTTCCAAACGGCCCAGCGAAGGAAAGGCACCCTGTGTGAAAAGCATGAGAAACAGTGATACACATTCTGAATGACCTAAAATGATGAATGAAAAATACTGGTATTGTACTGTTCAGTAGGATAATAGTAGACCAACCCAAGCTGTACTGTTCAGTAGGATAATAGTAGACCAACCCAAGCTGTACTGTTCAGGAGGATAATAGTAGACCAACCCAAGCTGTACTGTTCAGTAGGATAATAGTAGACCAACCCAAGCTGTACTGTTCAGTAGGATAATAGTAGACCAACCCAAGCTGTACTGTTCAGTAGGATAATAGTAGACCAACCCAAGCTGTACTGTTCAGTAGGATAATAGTAGACCAACCCAAGCTGTACTGTTCAGAAGGATAATAGTAGACCAACCCAAGCTGTACTGTTTAGTAGGATAATAGCAGATCAACCCAAGCTGTACTGGTCAGTAGGATAATAGAAGACTAACCCAAGCTGTACTGGTCAGTAGGATAATAGTAGACCAACCCTAGCTGTACTGTTCAGTAGGATAATAGTAGACCAACCCAAGCTGTACTGTTCAGTAGGATAATAGTAGACCAACCCAAGCTGTACTGGTCAGTAGGATAATAGTAGACCAACCCAAGCTGTACTGGTCAGTAGGATAATAGTAGATCAACCCAAGCTGTACTGGTCAGTAGGATAATAGTAGACCAACCCAAGCTGTACTGTTCAGTAGGATAATAGTAGACCAACCCAAGCTGTAAATGTAGACCAACCCAAGCTGTACTGGTCAGTAGGATAATAGTAGACCAACCCAAGTTGTACTGGTCAGTAGGATAATAGTAGACCAACCCAAGCTGTACTGTTCAGTAGGATAATAGTAGACCAACCCAAGCTGTACTGGCCAGTAGGATAATAGTAGACCAACCCAAGCTGTACTGGTCAGTAGGATAATAGTAGGCCTTTAATTGAAACAGAGAAACTGAGAAATTCAGAAATTCAGAATTTTTCTCATTTTTTGGGGGTTTTGTTCTCAAATTCAGACTTTTTTTTAACAGAAAAACAATGCAATTGTTCTAAGTCCATAACAATACTTAAACCAATCAGGAGACCACTTTTGAGGTTTGGGGAAAATCTAAGAAATTTACATTTTTGAGAGTAGTTCCCCTTTAATTCAAGTGTAAAGGCACCTAGCACTATTGTTGGATTAGCAGTGTTTCTTTCGTGCAGGAACCTAGCAATATTGTTGGATTAGCAGTGTTAATATAGTACAGAAATCTTATGTTTATTTGACTCTGATGATAAAGAAATAGAAAATATTCCTGTAAAGGACTGTGTTAAATATTTAGGAATACATCTGTCAAAAAACCACCGTCAGACAACATATGAATTTCTCTCCTAAAATTAAGAAAACCAAAAATATATTTAATAATTGTCTACAAAGAGATCTTTCTATACTTGGGAGAGTACTTCTGTCCAAGGCAGAGGGACTGTCTGGTTTTGTGTACCGCTCATCTTTGTTTGTAAATCCTGCTACTTGTAAAGAGATCAACAAGACCTTTCTTGAGTTCATCTGGAAAAACAAGTCTCACAAACTGAAGAAGTCAGTCCTCTGTAATAAAAGAGCTGAAGGAGGTCTGGAAGTGTTGGACTTTGTGACATAAATAACACTTTCAAGATCAACTGGTTGACAAGATGTTTGATCAACACTGATTCAATATGGTATTTCATTCCAAATAATGTGTTTCATAAGTTGGGAGGTCTTCAATTTTTACTGAAATGTCATTATATTCCTGAAAGATCACCCGCTAAATTGGCTAGGTTTCACCAACAAGCTTTAAGGCCTGGAAAATATGTTTCCTACACAATTTTTCCCCTCATAAAGCTCTCTTGTGGAATAATTCAGACATAACTGTAAGGAATAAGTCATTGTTCTACCCCAACTGGCATGAGAGGAATATTGACTTTGTTCTTGATGTTTTTGACAACAGAGGTAATATTCTTACATATGAACAATTTATAACATTGAAAGAGTTTCCAATTCCTTTCAGTGTTTATTTCTGTGATCAAAGTCATTCCCAGTGGTCTAACTACACTCATGAAAACTCATCTTAGCTTTGGTAATGATCACAAAGTTTATTCAGAACTCAGATTGGAAGGCGTGGGCTTACTTGAGAAATCTTGTTGTAATAAATATATAAGACAAATTCTTCATTCACAAAACCAACTTCCACCGAGAGGAAAATGTTTCTGGAACATGCTTATTATTCCTGACATTGTCTGGAAAAATGCCTGGTTAAGGCCTTACAAATATTGTATACCAAACAAAGTTAAAAAAAACTTCTTCTGGCTGCAAGCCCGAAGCCGGGCACAATATGACAACAGCCACTTCAAGTGCAGGGCGCGAAATTCAAAATATATTTTTTAGAAATATTTAACTTTCACACATTAACAAGTCCAATACAGCATTTGAAAGATAAACATCTTGTGAATCCAGCCAACATGTCTGATTTTTAAAATGTTTTACAGCGAAAACACCACGTATATTTATGTTAGCTCACCACCAAATACAAATAAGGACAGACATTTTTCACAGCACAGGTAGCATGCACAAAGCCAACCTAACTAACCAAGGACCAACCAAACTAACCAAGAAACAACTTCATCAGATGACAGTCTTATAACATGTTATTCAATAAATCTATGTTTTCTTCGAAAAATGTGCATATTTGAGCTTTAAATCAGTTTTACATTGCAGCTACCATCACAGCTACCGTCAGAAATGGCACCGAAGCAGCCAGAGTAATTACAGACACCAACGTCAAATACCTAAATACTCATCATAAAACATTTCTGAAAAATACATGGTGTACAGCAAATGAAAGACAGGCATCTTGTGATTCCAGCCAATATTTCCGATTTCTTAAGTGTTTTACAGCGAAAACACAATATAGCATTATATTAGCTTACCACAATAGCCAGAAACACAAGCCATTTCCCAGCAGCAAAAGTTAGCGATCGTAACAAACCAGCAAAAGATATATAATTTTTGACTAACCTTGATAAGCTTCATCAGATGACAGTCCTATAACATCAGGTTATACATACACTTATGTTTTGTTCGAAAATGTGCATATTTAGAGCTGAAATCAGTGGTTATACATTGTGCTAACGTAGCATCTTTTTCCCACAACATCCGGATATTTTTCTGACACCCACATATTCTGACCAAATAACTATTCATAAACATTACTAAAAAATACATGTTGTATAGGAAATGATAGATACACTAGTTCTTAATGCAATCGCCGTGTTAGAATTCTAAAAATAACTTCATTACGACATCCAGCTTAGTTATAGCGAGAAAATGCCCAAACTCTGGGCGCAAACTAATAGTACACATGTTCGACAGATATATGAAATAACATCATAAAATGGGTCCTACTTTTGATGATCTTTCATCAGAATGTTGTACAAGGGGTCCTTTGTCGGGAACAATCGTTGTTTGGATTTAGAATGTCCTCTTCTCCAGTCAATTAGCACGGAAAGCTAGCAAAGTGGCGCTAAGCTCTCCTTCCTGAACAAAGGCACACAACGCAACACGCCTAACGTCCCGAATAAATTTCAATAATCTAATAAAACTATATTGAAAAAACATACTTTACGATGATATTGTCACATGTATCAAATAAAATCAAAGCCGGAGATATTAGTCGTCCATAACGACAGCTTTACAGAAGGCAATACCAGGTCCCTTCACGCGCTCTCCAGAAAACAGGAAACTGGTGACACGTCATGCCGAGAGCGATTATTCGAGCCCAGATCAAGTTACACACTTCATTTCTTCTCTCACTGCTTGTCGACATCTAGTGGAAGACGTATGAAGTGCATGTATTTTAATAAATATCAAGGACCTTTATAGGCAGCCCCTAGAAGAGAGCATCGATTTCAGATTTTCCACTTCCTGTCAGGAAGTTTGCTGCAAAATGAGTTCTGTTTTACTCACAGATATAATTCAAACGGTTTTAGAAACTAGAGAGTGTTTTTTATCCAATAGTAATAATAATATGCATATTGTACAAGCAAGAATTGAGTACGAGGCCGTTTGAAATGGGCACCTTTTATCCGGCTACTCAATACTGCCCCTGCAGCCCAAACTTAAAGAGCACTTAAAAATTTTACATAAGATATATCCATGTAATTCTATAAAATCCTAATTTGTGGCTGTTGATGATATCTGCGTTTTCTGTGAAAAAGGTGAGAATCTGTCCCACTTGTTCTTTAATGTAAATTTGTGTCAGAATTTTGGGAAAACCTTGAAAAATACTTATTTACCATTATGAACACGACCCATGTTTTTGACATGAAAGATATAATATGTTACTATTGCAATGATAACAAGACCACTGAAATGATTGTTCATTTTTTTTTATTCTTGTTGCCAAATACTTTATACACAAACAAAAATTCCAAAATTCTATACCAGAATTACACATTTTTCTGATTGAATGTAACTATTTTATTAAAACATTAATCCTAGTGAATAACAACAACAATAACATCCTCCTGAATCATTATAGATTTTTTCAGAGTGATTACAACTACACTAGAATAGTTCATTATTTATATTTTTTGTATGTTTTAGTATTTTCTTGTTAATACCTGCGTTCTGTTTTGTATGATGTAACAATGTAAATTGTAGATCTGCATTTTGAATAAAAAAATATATAAATCAAATCAAATATAAAAAGAGGCACTTCTGCTGCGTCTCTTTCTGCTGACTGGAGTGGGCAACGCAGTTGAGGAACCAAAAGTTTATTTTCATTTATTTCATAAAAGTGTAATATTATATTAAGTCGTTCAAAGAGAAGCATGTGTTGATTGATTCGTGTTTAATGAGTGATAATTTAAAACAAACTTTAGACCCACTACATATTTACATTGAACCATAGTTCTGACATGGATCATTTTGACCCCAGAGCCATATCTTTTATCAGAGCCAAAATGTGGTTTATTCCATTTTTCATGACTTTGTCAATCAACTTGTTCTTAATACATCTAAATCATGGTTTAGTGTTTCTGTATCAATATGGACTTCTAACAAATTCAAATCCTTTGTATTCCTACTACAATGTTAAAACATTCTGACTGAATAAAACTCTTCTCACATTGACTACAGCTATAAGATTTCTCACCTGTGTGTGTTCTCTGGTGTATAGTCAGATGGCTAAATGTAACAAAACTCTTCCTACATTGATCACAGCTATAAGGTTTCACTCCTGTGTGTGCTCTCAGATGTACTATCAGCCAGCTTGAGTGATTAAACCTCTTCCCACATTGAGTACAGTTAAAAGGTTTCTCTACTATGTGTATTTTCTGGTGTGATTTTAAATCTGTTGAACTAACAAAACTCTTTCCGCAGTCAGAGCAGTGGTAAGGTTTCTCTCCAGTGTGTGCTCTCAGATGTACTATCAGGCAGCTTGAGTGAGTAAACATTTTCCCACATTGATCACAGCTATAAGGTTTCTCTCCAGTGTGAATTCTCATGTGTACTTTTAGTGATTCTGATCTTAAGTAACTCTTCCCACAATCAAAACAGTGGTGAGATTTCTCTCCTGTGTGTACTCGCTGGTGTATTTTAAGTTCTGATGAAGATTTGCAACCTTTCCCACAGTCAGAGCAGTGAGATTTCTTCCCTGTGGGTCTCCTCTGGTGTTTCTTGAGGTGATATGATCGGGAGAGACTCTTCTCTGCCTCGTCAGCTTCATGATGTTGTTGAGGCTCCCCAGAGGATACACGATAGTCACGTCTCTCTCCTGTGTGAACAACAAGTCAGACAGATGGTTAAAGGCCCACAACAGCAGAAATCCACTGTAAAAGGTGATGCCAACAGCATAGCCATGATGTTGTACAACAATTGACGTCTGTAATGAATGTTAAAATTACTTGACAATTGTCTTAAGACAGTCAAGTGAGCAACAATAGTCATATTTAGTCTTTTTTTCACATTAGTAGTAACATCAATGATTTTAGGCTAGAAAAAAGTAAAAGTTGTTGAAATCCTAAGCAGTGTGCCAGATGACTTTTGGTCTCCAATATAGGCCCCTTTCTGTGTTTTCTAAAATTGCGACAAGGGCGATGCACATGCAATTTGGTTGCAGAAACACCTCCCTGATAATGCAGAAACCACTAGTTATGGATGTTGTATATCTGCCTGGAGCAAAAAAGGTGAGCAAAGATTGTAGTTTTTCCACAATGTATTCTGAATATGACAACACACTATCAGTGCAAGATCAGGAGTGCTACTCAAGGAAACTCACATTAAGCTCTGTGTCTATTCACTAATTCACCACCGTGGGGGAAAACTCAGGGGAGTTCTCATAGGCTGACAGCAGATATAGCCTCCATTTCCAGGTTACTTATGAGTGCATTTCACACTACTTTGGATTATAACTGTAAAGTTCGTTTGAATGTCCTGATTAATATAATGTTTATGTTATTGTCGAAAATGTACTACTTAATATTTAAAAACGACTTCAACCAGTAAAATGTTCTTTGGCCAGTTTTCCCATCAGCCGGACAATGAGGGTCTGTCCACTAAGTGTTTAACAAATAATCTCATAACTTCACCTAACAATGACATAGACCTACTGTAGGACCCAGAACTTCACCTAACAACAACATAGACCTACTGTAGGACCCATAACTTCAGCTAACAATAACATAGACCTACAGTAGGACCCATAACTTCAGCTAACAATAACATAGACCTACTGTAGGACCCATAACTTCAGCTAACAATAACATATACCTACTGTAGGACCCAGAACTTCACCTAACAATAACATAGACCTACTGTAGAACCCATAACTTCACCTAACAATAACATAGACCTACTGTAGGACCCATAACTTCACCTAACAATAACATAGACCTACTGTAGGACCCATAACTTCACCTAACAATAACATAGACCTACTGTAGGACCCAGAACTTCACCTAACAACATATACCTACTGTAGGACCCAGAACTTCACCTAACAACAACATAGACCTACATAGACCTACTGTAGGACCCATAACTTCACCTAACAACAACATAGACCTACTGTAGGACCCAGAACTTCACCTAACAACAACATAGACCTACTGTAGGACCCAGAACTTCACCTAACAACAACATAGACCTACTGTAGGACCCAGAACTTCACCTAACAATAACATAGACCTACTGTAGGACCCAGAACTTCACCTAACAACAACATAGACCTACTGTAGGACCCATAACTTTACCTAACAACAACATAGACCTACTGTAGGACCCAGAACAATAACATAGACCTACTGTAGGACCCATAACTTCACCTAACAATAACATAGACCTACTGTAGAACCCATAACTTCACCTAACAACAACATAGACCTACTGTAGGACCCAGAACAATAACATAGACCTACTGTAGGACCCATAACTTCACCTAACAATAACATAGACCTACTGTAGGACCCATAACTTCCCCTAACAACATAGACCTACTGTAGGACCCATAACTTCACCTAACAATAACATAGACCTACTGTAGGACCCATAACTTCACCTAACAATAACATAGACCTAGGATTATAAATCATTTAATATTTCAGGTGAAACATGGAAACTAAAATGTCTTTGTCATGACATTTCATAACCTGATCACCAGATAATTTTGTGAATAATCCCACTAGGCTACTCTGTAATGTGTTGTCATTCTAAATGTCCTGAATGAAGGAAAATATCTCTGTGTGTTGTACAATAGCCTATCCATCAAGGAACAGTTCTCCACACATTATGAGCTAAGTATCTCTGTGTGCAAACAGACTTACGAGACCCTACTGCAAATCAAGCAGACAGTAACATTATAAACATCAATTTGTTTGGGATATTGGATCCAACGTGGAGCACGGCATAACTGTCTTTACCGGTGTAATGAATGAAGAAGCACATTTGACTGGCATTCAGAAAATGATTCCCAGGATCAGCTGATGATAGTTGAACATGTGACTAACTAAACAGTATTAAGTATTATGTGTAATTATTGAAGAACCGCATTAATGACAGTATCCATTTGGGTGTTGTGAATCAACTTAAGGTGAATCTGTAACAACCATTGGATATAGGAAACTCTGAAATGATTTCTGTGCCCATGAAAACTGTTTTCCCAGCATAACATAAGAAGACACTAAATGTTACGTAGTTAGAGTGCATTTCGTAGTTAGAGTGACATTTAGAGTAACTAAATGTTACGTAGTTAGAGTGCATTTAGAGTGCAAATGAACCCTTATTATACAAGCGACAAAGTTCACAAATTCTACAGCACAACGGCAGAGTCATGGAGACTTTTGACTGGTACCATTATTTTCTCATGCAAATACAGTAGGTTGTACCCAATTGGTTTTCTCTCTAGGTCATGTCAGTAGGCTACAGTAGGTTGTACCCAATTGGTTTTCTCTCTAGGTCGTGTCAGTAGGTTACAGTAGGTTGTACCCAATTGGTTTTCTCTCTAGGTCGTGTCAGTAGGTTACAGTAGGTTGTACCCAATTGGTTTTCTCTCTAGGTCGTGTCAGTAGGTTACAGTAGGTTGTACCCAATTGGTTTTCTCTCTAGTGGAAACAATTATCAACCCAATGTGGAAAGTGTTGAATTTGGTCAACAACAAAATGAATGGCTTATTTGCTACGTTAGGTTTACTTGATCTAACAGAAGTGTCGGAATTCTTAAATTGTTATGTGGACACGTGACATACCAACAACTTTGATAAAAAACACTATAGGAGTTGTCTCCAGATCGCTATGCATATTCATGCTAGTAGCTTAGCAACTCTCTCCATTGAATACAGGCAGTTGACGACAACAACACTCATAGAATATAAACAATAGATATCAATAATAATAAGATCCACCAATCCAAAGAAAGGATAGGCGGGAGCTAGACAACCCACAGTGCCGCTTTGTGGACAACGACTCGGCATCCTCTTTCTCATCCTCTTCTTTCCCTGTAACGTCTTCCTCTTCTTTCACTGTAACAGCCTCGCCCTCAATTTATTTTTTAACTGTGACATCCTCCTCTTCCTTCTCCTCTTTCACGACAATGTTCAGCCCCAGAGCTTCTTTCTCCGTCCAGCAGATCTCTTCTTTAGCAGGAGGAGAGTAGCTTAGTGACCTCATGTTCGGGGATATTAGCTAGCTAGCTATCATTGGCGACTAAGCTAGTGCTAATTTAACCAGCCAGCTACTATATCTGACTAATAAAAAATAACGTCATATTAAATTAAATAGGCTAACAAGTATATACGATAGAAGTGTGTCTAAAACACAGCAGCTAATATACACCGACAGCGTAAAAACAGCTTGAATCTTTCGGCTACGTTGGCTAGCAAGCTACCGAGGTGGTTGACTTGTTGTTTTTAATGAACCGTCCACTACATTATACGTCACGATAGCAGCATCGCTGGCTCTGCTGACTGGAGTGGGAAATGCAGATAGCAACATCGCCGTCTGCTGACTGGAGTGGGAAATGCAGTTGAGGAAATGGATTTCATTAAATAATGCTATTATATTGAGACATACAAAGACAGGAATGTGTTGATTGATTAGTGCGAATACATTTTATTTTACTACAGCACATTTAAGGCAGTTTCATTAGGTCAAACTAAATCTAAATTAGTAGCCAGCTACTGTCAGTCTATACTGCTCCAACATGGTGTAACAATACATCATGTAGATGTATATAATGAACAGACTAGGTCTATACTGCTCCTACATGGTGTAACAATACATCATGTAGATGTATATAATGAACAGACTAGGTCTATACTGCTCCAACATGGTGTAACAATACATCATGTAAATGTATATAATGAACAGACTAGGTCTATACTGCACCTACATGGTGTAACAATACATCATGTAGATGTATATAATGAATAGACTAGGTCTATACTGCTCCTACATGGTGTAACAATACATCATGTAGATGTATATAATGAATAGACTAGGTCTATACTGCTCCTACATGGTGTAACAATACATCAGCTACTGTCAGTCTATACTGCTGGTAGACATTGGGTTTGATTCAGACCCTGTCAGTGTGCCAGGTGGACATGGGGTTTGATTCAGACCCTGTCAGTGGTCATTGGGTTTGATTCAGACCCTGCCAGCGTGCCAGGTGGTCATTGGGTTTGATTCAGACCCTGTCAGTGTGCCAGGTGGACATTGGGTTTGATTCAGACCCTGTCAGTGTGCCAGGTGATCATTGGGTTTGATTCAGACCCTGTCAGTGTGCCAGGTGGACATTGGGTTTTATTCAGACCTGTCAGTGTGCCAGGGAGACATTGGGTTTGATTCAGACCCTGTCAGTGTGCCAGGTGGACATTGGGTTTGATTCAGACCCTGTCAGTGTGCCAGGGAGACATTGGGTTTGATTCAGACCCTGTCAGTGTGCCAGGTGGACATTGTGTTTGATTCAGACCCTGTCAGTGTGCCAGGGAGACATTGTGTTTGATTCAGACCCTGTCAGTGTGCCAGGGAGACATTGGGTTTGATTCAGACCCTGTCAGTGTGCCAGGGAGACATTGTGTTTGATTCAGACCCTGTCAGTGTGCCAGGGAGACATTGGGTTTGATTCAGACCCTGTCAGTGTGCCAGGTAGACATTGGGTTTGATTCAGACCCTGCCAGCATGGCCAGAAATGTATTCCAAGGTCAGTAACTTATAACCACGGAATCACCGCAGACCTTTCATGCCTAAAAACACCTAAGTATTAGATTTACTGCATCAGCAAATCAAATTTTGTCACTGCATAAGACACCATTCACAATGATGGCTGAGGTACGTGTAACACATGAAATAGGATTTCCTCATTGTAAAAAATGTCCCGCTCCTTTAAAACATATTTCTAATGGCAAGGCTTTAGCTCAGTGGGCTGTTCCATTGTTGAGGAAAGCAGGGGGAGTGTTGTGAGTAACAGAACTGCCTGAGATGTAGGGGAAGGGAAGCTGTTCCATTGTTGAGGAAAGCAGGGGGAGTGTTGTGAGTAACAGAACTGCCTGAGATGTAGGGGAAGGGAAGCTGCTCACTGATTGGCTGTAGGGACAAGGATCCTTCCAAAAATCTACCACTAATAGGCCAAGCCTCCACAGACCCTGTCTTGTACTGACAAACAAATCATTTGACATTCAAATACGTCATTTTAAACATCTCAATTCATTCCAGCTGGGCCTTTTAACACAGAGTTGTTCCTGCTGTAGATGGTATGCCTTTGTACAGATCTAGGATCAGTTCGTTTTATATGTTCTCTAACACAGACAGTTGTTCCTGCTGTAGATGTTATGCCTTTGTACAGATCTAGGATCAGTTCGTTTTATATGTTCTCTAACACAGACAGTTGTTCCTGCTGTAGATGTTATGCCTTTGTACAGATCTAGGATCAGTTCGTTTTATATGTTCTCTAACACAGACAGTTGTTCCTGCTGGAGATGTTATGCCTTTGTACAGATCTAGGATCAGTTCGTTTTATATGTTCTCTAACACAGGCAGTTGTTCCTGCTGTAGATGTTATGCCTTTGCACAGATCTAGGACCAGTTCACCTCCACAATGCATGTACAGTACCGGTCAATTGTTTGGACACACTTACAAATTCAATGTTTTTTCTTTATTTTAACTATTGTCTACATTGTACAGATCTAGGATCAGTTTTAACTATTGTCTACATTGTAGAATAATAGTGGAGACATTGAAACTATGAAGTAACACATATGGAATCATGTAGTAACCAAACAAGTGTTAAACAAATAAAAATATATGTTATGTGGGAAGAGATTTTCAACATCTAGCTATCTAACTATACACCAGAGAACACACACAGGAGAGAAATCGTATAGCTGTGATCAATGTGGGAAGAGTTTTAGTCAGCTAAACAAACTGATAGTACACCAGCATACACACACAGGGGAGAAATCTTTGGCTGTGATCAGTGTGTGAAAAGTTTTGTTACATCTAGCCAGCTGACTTTACACCAGAGAACACACACAGGAGAGAAATCTTATAGCTGTGATCAATGTGAAAAGAGTTTTACTGGGTCAAGCTTCTTGATATTGCACCAGATAACACACACAGGAGAGAAATCTTATGGCTGTGATCAATATGGGAAGAGTTTAACTACATCTCGAGAGATGACTTCACACCATAGAACACACACAGGAGAGAAACCTTTTAGCTGTTCTCAATTTGGGAAGAGTTTTAATCACCCAAGCACCCTAATATCACACCGAATAACTCACACAGGAGAGAAGCCTTATAGCTGTGGTCAATGTGGGAAGAGTTTTGTTTCATCTGGCCATCTGACTTTACACCAGAGAACACACACAGGAGAGAAATCTCATAGCTGTACTCAATGTGAGAAGAGATACTCTGATAAAAGATCTCTGATCAAACATCAGAAAATACATACATGGAGTTGTTTCATGATATCAATGAATGTAGAATGTTTTAACATAGTAGTAGGAGTATTTTAATGATGTCACAATGTAGAATGTTTTAACATAGTAGTAGGAGTTTTTTAATGATGTCACAATGTAGAATGTTTTAACATAGTAGTAGGAGTATTTTAATAATGTCACAATGTAGAACACTAAACGTTTGCCCCCTGTTCAATTGATTTCAGCATGGTATGGATATTAACCTCAGGGGAAAAATCCAGGCTATTAATCCAGTACTATTTATGTGATTTAACAAAAAGTGACTAACACGCAGCCGGCTGCGACCGGGAGGTCCGTGGGGCGACGCACAATTGGCTTAGCGTCGTCCGGGTTAGGGAGGGTTTGGCCGGTAGGGATATCCTTGTCTCATCGCGCTCCAGCGACTCCTGTGGCGGGCCGGGCGCAGTGCGCGCTAACCGAGGGGGGCGGGTGCACGGTGTTTCCTCCGACACATTGGTGCGGCTGGCTTCCGGGTTGGAGGCGCGCTGTGTTAAGAAGCAGTGCGGCTTGGTTGGGTTGTGCTTCGGAGGACGCATGGCTTTCGACCTTCGTCTCTCCCGAGCCCGTACGGGAGTTGTAGCGATGAGACAAGATAGTATTTACTAGCGATTGGATACCACGAAAATTGGGGAGAAAAGGGGATAAAAAAATTTAAAAAAGAAAAAAAGTGACTAACAAAAAAAGAGCTGTGTTACACTTACAGCATTGGTGACCCACTAGTTGTAAGGACAACTTGGTTGCTGAAATTTTCAATGGTGGGCAGTCAAAATGTTTTGCGTTTCGCCATTGCGTTGCCATGGATCCCAGTTTATTTTGACAGCAGGTTTTTCTGTATTGGAGATTAGTTTTGTTTGGGCGCGTTCCAAGGGGACGAGAGTTCGAGAAGCAAGTGAGTTTTAGGAAGACGAGAGTTCTAGAAGCTAGTGAGTTAAAAAAAAAACATTGTAAAAAAATATATATATTTAGAAATACGTGTGTTTTCTTGTTTTTAATTGTTGACAGCCAGTAGACACCATGTTTATATTGGTGAAGGTGAAGTATTGTAACGTCAGTTGATTATAATGTGAAATGGAAGTTGTTTTCTGTTGGAGGTGAGCAAACTTGTCCGAACAAAAATATAGGACGTATTTGTTGGCTTAAGGGGGAAGGTGTTACAGGCTTTGGTTTTTCCATTTATGTTTTGAGGTTGGGATTTAGCACGTATAGCTCGTTAGCACGTATAGCTGGTTAGCACGTAGGGAGCACTGATTGGTGTCACATCATTAGTCAGTTTGTGTTACACCTGTGCTGGCTTGTCCATCTCGTTAGTGGAAAGGTGTTTCACCTGAGCTGGTCCAGGTGCTATTTAAGAGTGTCTGGCCCAGTATGCCAGTTGTCTTCGAAGACGTGGAGGGTCAACAACGTCAGTTGCGCTACCGTTTTGGTTTGCTTCCTGTCTTTAAGTTGGGTGTGGGGTTTTTCCTTTGTTTGTCTTTTCTTGGGAAGATTTAGTGGCTGTCTTTTAGGTCCCAGTTGTTGTTACTAGTCAACTTTCAGTGGACACCCCCATAGTGTCTTTCAGAACCCCTCCTAAAACCCTACCTGTTTAGTTGTGGTTGTCAGTGACTCTTTGTTAGTTCCCTTTTCTATTTAAGGGACATTTGTGGTTTTCTTGCTGGGGAACGTAACAAGAAAACAATGGAGTAAAACAAGATTATATTTTGGGTTGGATATTGCATTCACATCTTCATATTTTAATCAATGATGTTTCCTTACAATGCACATTAATCTTTCAGTTATTCTTCTATTTTTTTTTTCCTGTTGTAAAAATGTCTTATTTTCCTGTGAAGCCAATGTGTTGCATCCATGTCTGAAATGTGCAGTTTAAATAAAGCTTGATTTGAACATATTGTAACCCAATGACCAATGAAGAAATATGTGCAAAGCAACACACATCTTAGTATGAAAAACAGTATCAATCTGACTTTTCCAGCCTGCTGAAGGCGTGGTGGAGTGGTAAACACCACCCCCGGCTCTACCAGGGGCTTGAGGTGGTCTCCCACAGCTCTGCTGGTGGAGTGGGAAACACCACCCCCGGCTCTACCAGGGGCTTGAGGTGGTCTCCCACAGCTCTGCTGGTGGAGTGGTAAACACCACCCCCGGCTCTACCAGGGGCTTGAGGTGGTCTCCCACAGCTCCTCTTATATCATGTTCTGTGGCCTTGCCGTTCCATTTCTTGACTGCCCCTGCAACACAGAAACACATTTAGTGGTATTATATAAAACACTCAAAGTAATGGATATGGAGCAGCTATAGCCTCAGTTACACCTGGCACCTAAATGTGACTTCTGACACCTGAAATTCACCCTCACCTTTGATGCACATGAAACAAGTTATCTGGACATTTTGATTAAGAGGGAGAGGGGTGGCTTCAGCACAGACCTAAACAGGAAGTGGACGGACAGGAATTCCCTGTTAGCTTCCATCCTACACCCCTAGAAAATAGCCTCTCCATCAGCCAATACTGTCGCAGACGCAGGTTTAGTGGTACACAGAGTGACTATGACAAGCAACCCGACTGTCTGGATGAGCGTTTCAGACAGCGGGGTTACCCAGAGGACTGTCTGGCTGAGCGTTCAGACAGCGGGGTTACCCAGAGGACTGTCTGGATGAGCGTTTCAGACAGCGGGGTTACCCAGAGGACTGTCTGGATGAGCGTTTCAGACAGCGGGGTTACCCAGAGGACTGTCTGGATGAGTGTTTCAGACAGCGGGGTTACCCAGAGGACTGTCTGGATGAGTGTTTCAGACAGCGGGGTTACCCAGAGGACTGTCTGGATGAGCGTTTCAGACAGCGGGGTTACCCAGAGGACTGTCTGGATGACTGTCTGGATGAGCGTTTCAGACAGCGGGGTTACCCAGAGGACTGTCTGGATGAGTGTTTCAGACAGCGGGGTTACCCAGAGGACTGTCTGGATGAGTGTTTCAGACAGCTGGGTTACCCAGAGGACTGTCTGGATGAGCGTTTCAGACAGCGGGGTTACCCAGAGGACTGTCTGGATGAGCGTTTCAGACAGCGGGGTTACCCAGAGGACTGTCTGGATGAGTGTTTCAGACAGCGGGGTTACCCAGAGGACTGTCTGGATGAGCGTTTCAGACAGCGGGGTTACCCAGAGGTCTGTCTGGATGAGCGTTTCAGACAGCGGGGTTACCCAGAGGACTGTCTGGATGAGCGTTTCAGACAGCGGGGTTACCCAGAGGACTGTCTGGATGAGCGTTTCAGACAGCGGGGTTACCCAGAGGACTGTCTGGATGAGCGTTTCAGACAGCGGGGTTACCCAGAGGACTGTCTGGATGAGCGTTTCAGACAGCGGGGTTACCCAGAGGACTGTCTGGATGAGTGTTTCAGACAGCGGGGTTACCCAGAGGACTGTCTGGATGAGCGTTTCAGACAGCGGGGTTACCCAGAGGACTGTCTGGATGAGCGTTTCAGACAGCGGGGTTACCCAGAGGACTGTCTGGATGAGCGTTTCAGACAGCGGGGTTACCCAGAGGACTGTCTGGATGAGTGTTTCAGACAGCGGGGTTACCCAGAGGACTGTCTGGATGAGTGTTTCAGACAGCGGGGTTACCCAGAGGACTGTCTGGATGAGTGTTTCAGACAGCGGGGTTACCCAGAGGACTGTCTGGATGAGTGTTTCAGACAGCGGGGTTACCCAGAGGACTGTCTGGATGAGCGTTTCAGACAGCGGGGTTACCCAGAGGACTGTCTGGATGAGCGTTTCAGACAGCGGGGTAGTAGTAACATCTGTTGGGTTGGTAGAATGTGTAAAGACCCACCTCATTGGTTAATATTCCCTGTAGTAGAAACATCTGTTGGGTTGGTAGAATGTAGAAGTAGGTTCTAAATTCATACTTATTACAAATCTGTAGTTGTCTGACTATTACATTTATCTGCGTTAACCACTCCAGTCAACAGATGGCGATATGCGTTTTTCAGGCGATGCTATCAGAGTGACGTATAATGTAGTGGACGGGACGCTTCTTCAACAACATCTAGTCAGCCACCTCGGTAGCTTCCTAGCGGAAACATTCAAGTTGTTCAGACTGCTTCGGTGTATATTTGCCTCTGTATGTGAAACATAATTCTGTCTTTTAACTAGTTTCCCCATTTAATGTCATATTTCCGTTTAGTCAGGGAACGGTAGCTGGCTTGATAAATGAGCCTATCACTAGGCTAGTCGCTAACTAGCTAGGTTAGCTGGCTAACATACCCGACCATGAGCTCAGCAAGCTACTGCCCTCCTGCTAAAAAAGAGGTCTGCTGGAAGGAGAAAGAAGGTATTTGGCTGAACGTTGTCGTGAAAGAGGAGGATGAAGAGGAGGATGTCACATTAAACGAAGAAGTAGAGGGTGAGGCTGTTACAGAGAAAGAAGAGGAAGAAAACGATTATACTTTTTCTGGTGTGAATGAAGGAGAGATAACTGTCATATTGAAGGAGGAGGAGAGGGAAGAAGAAGAGGAGGAGACAGAAGATCTGAGTAACACCAGTAAGTCCTGTCTTGAAAATACTTTTTGAACTGATGCGTGGTTTTAAACCGCATTCTACTCAAGTTCTGAGCTTAAATGCCGTTTATTAATGTAGGAATTGATAAAGCTACACTGTAAGATGTGAATACCATCAACAAGCTGGCCAACTACAAAACTGTAACAATGGATTTGCACGCAAAATCACAACTTAAATTTCTCACGGAATGGACTTGCCTTCATTCAATACTGCAATTCCATTGTGCTAAATTGGAGGCGATTCCTAGCCCACTGTTGACTGCGGTCAAGTGAGCCGACAGTCGCAAAACGCGGTCAATTTCTTCCTGAGTTTGCGTGCGCGAATACACTTTTTTTCAGGCAGGGAAACTGAGTTGAATTGACTCTCATGCACAGATAGTCGAGACGCTACAAATCATTCCAAGCTAACCGTTTGAAGCACACTTATTCAATCTTCCATAATAAAAATGATACAAAATCGTTTATTAAATTTTTGCGTTATCATAAAGTACTTTATCATTGCTAGAGTGTCAAGCGTAGGCTGGAGTGGTGTAAACGCTACAGCATACAATGACATTCTAGACCATGCTGTAGGCCTCTCTGACTAAGAACCACACAGAGACCTGCATTTTGTAGTCGCTTTAATAATACTTGTGAAAACTGACTTCAGGTGAATTAGGGATCTAGTCTAGATTATATGTCATAGGAAGTTTTATCATGTGGAGGTTTCATTCAGGTCTCTGTTTAATTAAATCATCTGTTTGTCTTTGGCAGGAGAGAGACCAGACTCTCCTTCTGACAGCAGGAAGAGTCCTTCAGGGAAACCAGACCCCGAGACGTCCAAACCAGCAGGACGACATCACTGCTCCCAGTGTGGAAAGAGTTTTACTCAGTTAGGGAGCCTGAGAACACATAAGAGAATACACACTGGAGAGAAGCCTTACCACTGTTCCCAATGTGGAATGACGTTTACCCAGTTAGGGAGCCTGCAAAACCATGAGAGGGGACACACAGGGGAAAAGCTTTTCCAATGTTCCCATTGTGGAAAGAGTTTTGGCCAGGTAGGAAACCTGAACAAACATGAGAGGACACACACAGGTAAGAAGATGTACCGCTGCTCCCAGTGTGGAGAGAGATTTACCCGGTTAAGGTACCTGAAAGAGCATGAAAGAATACATACAAATACACAGGAGGAGAAGACATACCACTGCTCTCATTGTGGAAAGACCTTTTCCCAGTCAGAGAACCTGAAAACACATGAGAGAATCGAGAGGCTGTGTTCTGACTTGTGTTTTTGACTGAGAATGTGTGTTTTTGTTTGGGCTGTCAGACTTGAGTTCACTTTGTGTAATGTTAGTGCACTATTTTTTGTGAATTTATTGTAATTTTTTAAAAATTGTATAACTGCCTTTATTTTTGCTGGACCCTGCCTTGGCAGGAACTAATTGGGATCCATAATAAACCCCAGGAAGAGTAGCTGCTGCTTTGGCAGGAACTAAATGGGATCTATACTAAATACAAATACTTTTATTAATATATTTGTCTCTCTTTACTCTCGGGTTTGAAAATGCTAATTAGCATCAAAGTAGACGACATGCAAGACTACAAATCCCTGCAAGCTCCTGCAAGTCATCTCTAGCCGACACCTTTCACAGAACATTTCACAGAATTGTCCATTGAAATAAATGTTGACAATTTAATCATTGCTACATTAAGGCCTGATTGGTGGAGTGCTGCAGAGATGGTTGTCCTTCTGGAAGGTTCTCCCGTCTCCACAGAGGAAATCTGGAGCTCTGTCAGAGTGAACATCGGGTTCTTGTTCACCTCCCTGACCAAGGCCCTTCTCCCCCGATTTATCAGTTTGGCCGGGTGGCCAGCTCTAGAAAGAGTATTGGTGGTTCCAAACTTCTTCCATTTAAGAATGATGGCGGCCATTGTGTTCTTGGGGACCGTCAATGCTGCAGACATTTTTTGGTACCTTTCCCCAGATCTGTGCCTCGACACAATCCTGTCTCAGAGCTCTACGGACAATTCCTTTGACCTCATGGCTTGGTTTTTGCTCTGACATGCACTGTAAACTGTGGGACCTTATATAGACAGGTGTGTGCCTTTCCAAATCATGTCTAATCAATTGAATTTACCACAAGTTGTAGAAACATCTCAAGGATGATCAATGGAATCAGGATGCATCTGAGCTCAATTTCGAGTCTCAAAGCAAAGGGTCTGAATACTTAAGTAAATACATTTGAAAAAATGTCTAAAAATCTGTTTTTGGTTTGTCATTATGGGGTATTGTGTGTAGATTGATGAGGGGGGGGGAAATTATTCAATTTTAGAATGAGGCTGTAATGTAACTAAATGTGGAAAAAGTGAAGGGGTCTGAATACTTAATGAATGCATTGTACAGTGTACAGTTACACTGGCAGTGTTTTCTACCATTGGCAGTTTTGTACACAGTCACGTGAAATGTGGTATAGAAAAGTCCAATCTTAGGAGAGTACATGGGAGGCACTATGTGTGTCTGCAGGTGTCTATCTGGTCAAAACCACTGATACAGGTGCCCCTCCACCCTCTGGTGGGATGGATCATGTCTACAGAGAAACCTACATTCAAATACTTTGATTTGTGTGTATTGGGTATATGTTGTGAAATTGTTAGATATTACTGCACTGTCGGAGCTAGAACCACAAGCATTTTGCTACACCCGCAATAACATTTGCTAAACACGTGTATGTGACCAATTAAATGTTATTTGATTTTGATTTGAAAATAAACGTCCTATTTATCGAAGCGGTTTTTGGCTGGAGTCAAAATTACTCCAAAGGATTTGAGTTTGTTAAAAGTCCATATTGATACAGAAACACTAAACCATGATTTAGATGAATTAAGAACAAGTTGATAGATAAAGTCATGAAGAATTGAATTAACCACATTTTGGCTCTGATAAAAGATATGGCTCTGGGGTCAAAATGATCCATGTCAGAAGTATTGTTCAATGCAAATATGTAGTGGGTCTAAAGTTTGTTTTAAATTATCACTCATTAAAAACGACTCAATCAACACATGCTTTTATTTGAACGACTTAATATAATAATCAACTTTTATGAAATACATGAAAAATAAGCTTTTGTTTCCTCAGCTGCGTTGCCCATTCCAGTCAGCAGTCGGCGATGTGCGTCTTTTAGGTTCAGGCGATGCTACCAGTGTGACGTATAATCTAGTGGACGGGACGCTCCTTCAACAACAACAGTTAGTCAGACACCTCGGTAGCTTTCTAGCAAACATAGCTACAACATTCACGCTCTTTACACTGTTTTGGTGTATATTAGTCGCTGTGTTTTGAACACACTTCTGTCGTATGTGCTTGTTGGCCCATTTAATTATATAATTACGTTGTTTGTCAGCTAGCTGGTTTGCTAAATTAGCTTAGAACTAGGCTAGTCGCTAATGCTAGCTAGCGAACATCCCCGACCATGAGTTCACTAAGCTGCTCTCCTGCTAAAAAAAGAGGTCTTCTGGACGGAGAAAGAAGCTCACCTGAAAGAGGAGGATGAAGAGAAGGATGTTACAATACAAAAACAAGTAGAGGGTGAAGCTGTTACCGTGAAAGAAGAAGAGAAAGACGTTTCTGTGGAGGAAAAGGAAGACGCTTTCAGAGTGAAAGAGGAGGCGGAGAGAGAGGAGGATGTTACAGTAAACGAAGAGGAGGCGGAGAGAGAGGAGGATGCAGTTTTTGGAGTGAAAGAGGAGGGGGAGATGACTGTCACATCGACGAAGAGGAGGAAACTGGACATCTGGGCCCAGTTTCCCAAAGGCATCTTAAGGCCTCCTATGGTTCTAACGGTGAACTTAGCCGTAAGATGGTTTTGAGAAACCGGGCCGTGATTAACACTAGTAAGTACTGTCTTAAAAACAGAGGCACAAACTCTGCAGTTGTTGAACTGATGTGTGGTGTTAAAGGGGAAATATGCAATTGCTACATTTATATTATTTATTTATAGCCATTGATTCTTGAAGAATATAACACATGCCTCATGAGCTTAGTTCAACTGTTGTACCCCATCAGAACCCCAAACAAGCTGTTTTATGCCAATGTTTAGAAACATAGTAAATCAACACTGTATAGCTTCAACATGGTTAAAACTATAATGTTGATATCATGGATGGTCAGTCCTTGCATCCATAGGTCTGTCTATGAATTTGAGAGTAGTTACATTTCTCCAGCCCCATCCATCATCTTATGACCAAAACAGTGGTGGAATGACATCTTTGTTATGGTTTCAACTGCAGATTGGTTGATTGATTGAGTTGGCTTTTTTAAAGGGACAACCTGGGATTTAAACAGCAACAAAATGCCTGCCCTGAGACTTGGTTTGGTAAACAGCTGAGGGATGGGGGCTGGAGAAATGTAACCACTCTCACATTCATAGAGAAAGCTATTGTAGCAACCTTAACCCAAAACCTAGCGACCTCGTCAAGAAGTTCAGACATCTTGGCGTAACAGTTAGAAAGTGTTGGCTTGACAGTCGCTGGACCAGGTTTGAGTTCAGCTCAGGGCTTCCCCCTGAATTCACTACACTATGAATACGTTTATAATGTTACTGTCTGTTTGATTTACAGTCACGTCTCGTTACTCTGTTTGGACACAGAGATACTTAGCTCATGTATAGAGAACTGTTACTTGATGGATAGGCTATTGTACAACACACAGAGCTATTTTCCTTCATTCAGGACATTTAGAATGACAACACATTACAGAGTAGCCTAGTGGGATTATTCACAAAATTATCTGGTGATCAGGTTATGAAATGTCATGACAAAGACATTTTAGTTTCCATGTTTCACCTGAAATATTAAATGATTTATAAATCTAGGTCTATGTTATTGTTAGGTGAAGTTATGGGTCCTACAGTAGGTCTATGTTATTGTTAGGTGAAGTTATGGGTCCTACAGTAGGTCTATGTTGTTGTTAGGGGAAGTTATGGGTCCTACAGTAGGTCTATGTTATTGTTAGGTGAAGTTATGGGTCCTACAGTAGGTCTATGTTATTGTTAGGTGAAGTTCTGGGTCCTACAGTAGGTCTATGTTGTTGTTAGGTGAAGTTATGGGTCCTACAGTAGGTCTATGTTGTTGTTAGGGGACGTTATGGGTCCTACAGTAGGTCTATGTTATTGTTAGGTGAAGTTATGGGTCCTACAGTAGGTCTATGTTGTTGTCAGGTGAAGTTATGGGTCCTACAGTAGGTCTATGTTGTTGTCAGGTGAAGTTATGGGTCCTACAGTAGGTCCATGTTATTGTTAGGTGAAGTTATGGGTCCTACAGTAGGTCTATGTTATTGTTAGGTGAAGTTATGGGTCCTACAGTAGGTCTATGTTGTTGTTAGTTGAAGTTATGGGTCCTACAGTAGGTCTATGTTGTTGTTAGGTGAAGTTATGGGTCCTATAGTAGGTCTATGTTGTTGTTAGGTGAAGTTATGGGTCCTACAGTAGGTCTATGTTATTGTTAGGTGAAGTTATGGGTCCTACAGTAGGTATATGTTATTGTTAGGTGAAGTTATGGGTCCTACAGTAGGTCTATGTTATTGTTAGGTGAAGTTCTGGGTCCTACAGTAGGTCTATGTTATTGTTAGGTGAAGTTCTGGGTCCTACAGTAGGTCTATGTTATTGTTAGGTGAAGTTATGGGTCCTACAGTAGGTCTATGTTG
Source organism: Salvelinus namaycush (assembly GCF_016432855.1). Classification (NCBI taxonomy): domain Eukaryota; kingdom Metazoa; phylum Chordata; class Actinopteri; order Salmoniformes; family Salmonidae; genus Salvelinus; species Salvelinus namaycush. The sequence goes on from NW_024061489.1 coordinate 38,863, forward strand.
TTGTTAGGTGAAGTTATGGGTCCTACAGTAGGTCTATGTTGTTGTTAGGGGACGTTATGGGTCCTACAGTAGGTCTATGTTATTGTTAGGTGAAGTTATGGGTCCTACAGTAGGTCTATGTTATTGTTAGGTGAAGTTATGGGTCCTACAGTAGGTCTATGTTGTTGTCAGGTGAAGTTATGGGTCCTACAGTAGGTCTATGTTGTTGTCAGGTGAAGTTATGGGTCCTACAGTAGGTCCATGTTATTGTTAGGTGAAGTTATGGGTCCTACAGTAGGTCTATGTTATTGTTAGGTGAAGTTATGGGTCCTACAGTAGGTCTATGTTGTTGTTAGGTGAAGTTATGGGTCCTACAGTAGGTCTATGTTGTTGTTAGGTGAAGTTATGGGTCCTATAGTAGGTCTATGTTGTTGTTAGGTGAAGTTATGGGTCCTACAGTAGGTCTATGTTATTGTTAGGTGAAGTTATGGGTCCTACAGTAGGTATATGTTATTGTTAGGTGAAGTTATGGGTCCTACAGTAGGTCTATGTTATTGTTAGGTGAAGTTCTGGGTCCTACAGTAGGTCTATGTTATTGTTAGGGGAAGTTCTGGGTCCTACAGTAGGTCTATGTTATTGTTAGGTGAAGTTCTGGGTCCTACAGTAGGTCTATGTTATTGTTAGGTGAAGTTATGGGGTTCTACAGTAGGTCTATGTTGTTGTTAGGTGAAATTATGGGTCCTACAGTAGGTCTATGTTATTGTTAGGTGAAGTTATGGGTCCTACAGTAGGTCTATGTTGTTGTTAGGTGAAGTTATGGGTCCTACAGTAGGTCTATGGTATTGGTATGACTAGCGGTTTCCGCATTAGCATGGAGGAGTTTCTGCAACCAAATTGCGTGTGCATTGCCCTCGTGTGCCTATTTTAGCAAACACAGAAAGGGGCCTATATTAGTGACCAAAGGTTGCCTGGAACACCGCTTAGGGGTTCAGCAACTGTAATAACTTATTTCTAGCCTACAATCATCTATGTTACTACTCATGTTAAAACAAGACAAAATATGACTATTGTTGCTCACTTGACTGTCTTAAGACAATTGTCAAATAATTTTAACATTCATTACAGACGTCAATTGTTGTACAATATCATGGCTACGCTGTTGGCATCACCTTTTACAGTGGATTTCTGCTGTTGTGGGCCTTTAACCATCTGTCTGACTTTGTTGTTCACACAGGAGAGAGACGTGACTATCGTGGATCCTCTGGGGAGCCTCAACAACGTCATGATGCTGACGAGGCAGAGAAGAGTCCCTCCCGATCAGAACACCTCAATAAACACCAGTGGAGACCCACAGGGAAGAAATCTCACTGCTGCTCTGACTGTGGGAAATGTTGCAAATCTTCATCAGAACTTAAAATACACCAGCGAGTACACACAGGAGAGAAATCTCACCACTGTTTTGATTGTGGGAAGAGTTACTTAAGATCAGAATCACTAAAAGTACACATGAGAATTCACACTGGAGAGAAACCTTATAGCTGTGATCAATGTGGAAAGAGTTTTACTACATCTAGCCATCGGGTTGTACACCAGAGAACACACACAGGAGAGAAATCTTACAGCTGTGATCAATGTGGGAAGAGTTTTACTCAGTCAAGCAACCTGGTATCACACCAGAGAACACACACAGGAGAGAAATGTCACAATGTAGAATGTTTTAACATTGTAGTAGGAGTATTTTAATAATGTCACAATGTAGAATGTTTTAACATTGCAGTAGGAATATTTTAACGATGTCACAATGTAGAATGTTTTCACATTGTAGTAGGATTATTTTAATGATGTCACAATGTAGAATGTTTTCACATTGTAGTAGGAGTATTTTAATGATGTCACAATGTAGAATGTTTTAACATTGTAGAAGGAGTATTTTAATAATGTCACAATGTAGAACACTAAACGTTTGCCCCATGTTCTATTGATTTCAGCATGGTATGGATATTAACCTCAGGGGAAAAATCCAGGCTATTAATCCAGTACTATTTATGTGATTTAACAAAAAGTGACTAACAAAAGTGGTGAAATAATTTCAATTAAGAAAATACAAGTAATATGATTATTGTTGCAGATGTTTGTGCAGATTGTGATATTGAAAACCTAAACATAAAATATACTAACTGTTTCTGCATATTGCATATTGATTTGGACACTTTAAAACTGGGCTATACCACCTAGCAAAATGTAATTGAAAAGACATTGAAAAGAAGACTATACCCGACGTCCAATATACGTTTGGTTTTAGTTGAAAGGTTTAAATATTTATTTTCGTGTTAATATGATTCAAAATATACGTTTATTGATAAATGTAATGAGAACGTTGGTTTAATCACCAAAACACAACCTATTGATATCTTTTCAATTTAGTCCTTTTAACTACCAGTTGATCCAATAGAAAACAATGAAAGATACGTGTTTCAAATGGCCCTTAGAAGTGCTGACAGTAATATACTACAGTACTGTAAATTACAGTAGATTACACAGTTCACATTAGACAATACACTTAGTGAAATTACAAGATGATGTCATAATACTGCATCAACTGGTTGTTTAATGCAGCAGAATGAGGTTCTTAGAACTCCACTGTGTCTGAACTGAGAGGAGATTCTGAAATGGAACTCCAGCTACTGATTGATGATGGTCAGTAGAGCTTCTGGGATGGAACTCCAGCTACTGATTGATGATGGTCAGTAGAGCTTCTGAGATGGAACTCCAGCTACTGATTGATGATGGTCAGTAGAGCTTCTGAGATGGAACTCCAGCTACTGATTGATGATGGTCAGTAGAGCTTCTGAGATGGAACTCCAGCTACTGATTGATGATGGTCAGTAGAGCTTCTGAGATGGAACTCCAGCTACTGATTGATGATGGTCAGTAGAGCTTCTGAGATGGAACCCCAGCTACTGATTGATGATGGTCTTGTCCTCTCTCTCTCGGAGCCGCGTTCCATAGAATGACTTGGTGTTTGTGTGGAGGGAGGTACCAGGGTGGAGATGGCTCGTTATGGATAATTATGAGAGGGGGGCCAGACCCCTTGTTTTGGGGGCCAGACCCTGATTTCCACACAATGACAACAGTCTTTACAGTAGATACTGTGTGCTGTAAATTATTACTTTATTTCATACCACGTCTCACCTTGTGACCCCTTCACTCTAATGTGACATATTCAAAACACTACTATCACAACCTTTTTCAATGTGAAGACTAAGATGCTGTTGTTATACGGTATATTGTTTGTGTACTCAAACAAGAAAGGAACACAAATGTAAAAATTTAAGTTTACTATTTCAACATGACTCAATACATGTCAAACAGCATACTGTAAGCACACAAACAGTAAAAATGCAAACATACAGTAAATATATTTAGCATACGCAAAGGAGGAAAAATAGTCCTATTTATACTACTCTACTGTATGTTACATCAACTGTATGGAATAGATAAAGAAACTGTCAAAATACAGTCACATCTAAATCATAAGACAAGAAACAAATACTCCAGACAGCATCACAGGTGATATTCTCCTGGACCAGACAGCATCACAGGTGATATTCTCCTGGACCAGACAGCATCACAGGTGATATTCTCCTGGACCAGACAGCATCACAGGTGATATTCTCCTGGACCAGACAGCATCACAGGTGATATTCTCCTGGACCAGACAGCATCACAGGTGATATTCTCCTGGACCAGACAGCATCACAGGTGATATTCTCCTGGACCAGACAGCATCACAGGTGATATTATCCTAGACCAGACAGCATCACAGGTGATATTATCCTAGACCAGACAGCATCACAGGCGATATTCTCCTGGACCAGACAGCATCACAGGTGATATTCTCCTGGACCAGACAGCATCACAGGTGATATTCTCCTGGACCAGACAGCATCACAGGTGATATTCTCCTGGACCAGACAGCATCACAGGTGATATTATCCTAGACCAGACAGCATCACAGGTGATATTCTCCTGGACCAGACAGCATCACAGGTGATATTCTCCTGGACCAGACAGCATCACAGGTGATATTCTCCTGGACCAGACAGCATCACAGGTGATATTATACTGGACCAGACAGCATCACAGGTGATATTCTCCTGGACCAGACATTATCACAGGTGATATTCTCCTGGGCCAGACAGCTGGGGAATACACTATATATACAATAGTATGTGGACACCCCTTCAAATTAGCAGATTGGGCCATTTCAGCCACACCAGTTGCTGACAGGTGTTTAAAATTAAGCACACAGCCATGCAATCTCCATAGACAAACATTGGCAATAGAATGGCCTTACTGAAGAGCTTTCAGTAACTTCACGTCATAAGATGGCACCTTTCCAACAAGTCAGTTTGTCAAGTTTCTGACCTGCTAGAGCTTCCCCGGTCAACTGTAAGTGCTGTTACTGAGAAGTGGAAACATCTAGGACCAACAACGGCTCAGCCAAGAAGTAGTGGGCCACACAAGTTCACAGAACAGGACCGCCGAGTACTGAAGCGTGTAACGTGTAAAAATCATCTGTACTTGGTTGCAACACTCACTAACAAGTTCCAAACTGCCTCTGGAAGCAACATCAGCACAAGAAACTGTTTGTCAGGAGCTTCATGAAATGGGTTTCCATGGCCGAGCAGCTGCATACAAACCTAAGATCACCATGTGCAATGCCAAGCGTAGGCTTGAGCGGTGTAAAACTCACAGCCATTGGACTCTGGAGCAGTGGAAACGTATTCTCTGGAGTGATGAATCATGCTTCACCTTCTAGCAATCTGACGGACTAATCTGGGTTTGGCAGATGCCAGGAGAATGCTACCTGCCCCAATGCATAGTGCCAACTGTAAAGCTTGGTGGAGGAGGAATAATGGTCTGGGGCTGTTTTTCATGGTTCGGGCCCCTTAGTTCCAGTGAAGGGAAATCTCAATGCTACAGCATAGAATGGCATTCTAGAGGAATCTGTGCTTCCAACTTTGTGGCAACAGTTTGGGGAAGGCCCTTTCCTGTTTCAGCATGACAATGCCCCTGTACGGAAAGCGAGTTCCATACATGAATGGTTAGTCGAGATTGGTGTGGAAGAACTTCACAAGCCCTGACCTCAACAACGTCGAACACCTTTGGGATGAAGTGGAACGCCGACTGTGAGCCAGGCCTAATCACCTAACATCAGTGCCCGACCTCACTAATGCTCTTGTTGCTGAATGGAAGCAAGTCCCCGCAGCAATGTTCCAACATCTAGTGGAAACCTTCCCAGAAGAGTGGAGGCTGTTATAGCAGCAACGGGGGGACCAACTCTATATTAATGCCCATGATTTTGGAATGAGATGTTTGACGAGCAGGTGTCCACATACTTTTGTTGATTTATTGTATATACTACAGACAGACATACAGACAGACAGACAGACAGACCTACTACTCACCCCTCCACTCTCTCCCTAAGTCCAGGCCCCAGACAGACAGACAGACAGACCGACCGACCGACCTACCGATCTACCGACCTACCTACCTACTACTCACCCCTCCACTCTCTCCCTGAGTCCAGGCGACCGACCGACCGACCGACCGACCGACAGACAGACAGACAGACACACACAGACAGACAGACAGTCACCTCTCGACCTACCTACCTACCTACCTACCTACCTACCTACCTACCTACCTACCTACCTACCTACCTACCTACCTACTTACTAGTCACCCCTCCACTCTCTCCCTGAGTCCAGGCCCCAGACAGACAGACAGACAGAACTACTAGTCACCCCTCCACTCTCTCCCTGAGTCCAGGCCCCAGACAGACAGACAGGCAGAACTACTAGTCACCCCTCCACTCTCTCCCTGAGTCCAGGCCCCAGACAGACAGACAGACAGAACTACTAGTCCCCCCTCCACTCTCTCCCTGAGTCCAGGCCCCAGACAGACAGACAGACAGAACTACTAGTCACCCCTCCACTCTCTCCCTGAGTCCAGGCCCCAGACAGACAGAACAGCAACACCGTCAGAACTATAGCAGTCTTCATTCTGAAATGACTCTGGTCTTCATCAGAATTAGTGCAGTAGTCTACAGGGTTCAGAACTCACCTTTTTAAACACTTCTTATCACTCATATCATGAGGTTTCACATGTGTTTGGTTACATAGTGCCCAATGTTCTTCTAAGGTGAATGCACCAATTTGTAAGTCGCTCTGGATAAGAGCGTCTGCTAAATGACTTAAATGTAAATGTAAATGAGTGATAAAACAGCAAACATTAAGAGTGTTTACTTATCAGACCCACATATATAATAAATATACTATAATATACTATATTCATATGCTTTTAGTACTCACACATGAATCATATCCTGTATGCAGGTCATGTGTTGTTTTGAGGCAGCAGTAAAAACACACTGACAGAACAGTTCCTCTTATGGCCACTAGGTGATAATCTGGTGTCACAGACGCAGGACTGTAGACTAGAAAGAAGCATTTCACCAATTATCTCTCCTTTCTCCTAAAGTGTGCACTTGTTCCCTTCACTGAAATGACTGGTACACTAAATATGGTGGAAACGCCCACTTGATAACAGAAGGTAGAGTCCTCTGAGTGGAACGGTGGGAGACAAACAGTACCTCCTCTCCCTTTCTCCCATCCTCCTCTTCTCTCGCTCATCTTTTCTCCTCTCCTCTCCTCTCCTCTCCTCTCCTCTCCTCTCCCCTTTCTCCCATCCTCCTCTTCTCTCTCTCCTCTTTTCTCCACCTCTCCTCCCTCTCCTCTCCCTTTCTCCCATCCTCCTCTTCTCTCTCTTCTCTTTTCTCCCCCTCTCCTCCCTCTCCTCTCCTCCTTCCTCTCCCCTTCATCTTTTATTCACTGACTTCTCACCAGTGATGTCATCATAACCAGTAACCTGTTCCTCTCTTGGCCCAGCCCAGCCTGACCCTGACATATAGCATCAGGCCTGTTGAGTTGACTTGGGTAACAGACCTCTAGCTTCTACACCACATCCCCCCTTCTCCTGCTCTAACATGAGACCTCATCAGTACTCATTTTGGGTGCTGGTACTGTTTATATTGAGGTGCTGGAACATTAAGCCAATATTCTATAAGAGGTGAACTCAAGCAGTAGAAAGTTAGAGGCGATATTATAGGACACACTATGTGTAACTTTGCTGCTCTGTCAGCAGTTTCCTGTGGAGTTTTTTTAACATATCAGTTTGCTGTAGTGTGTTCAACCACTGATCCAAGATAAGATGCTAAGAAGTTTATTTCACATCATTGAAGTTAGGACGTAATGAGATAGAAGTCATAAAGCCTAGCAGTATTTTCCACACTTCAGTCGACTCTTCATGACAGTAGTCTTGTTTCTCTCAGCGGAGCCCCAGTTAGAGACAGATATGATACCTGCAGTGGTACTGACCATCCTGTTCTGGAGCACAGGTAGGAGGCTGTTATATTGATAGACACTTGTGACAGTTACTGAGATATGTTTTGATATTGTAAGATATATTACCATTTGCAGGGCTAGTAAAATAACATGCAACTGGAAGCAGACAGTAAAAATGTGTCTCAAAGCAGGACAATGATGTGATCACCTGTAAATGTACTTTATTGTAGCCTAACTGTCCATCTGGGGACAGGCACTAATGTCAGTTAAGTTGTGATGGTGTCATGCATCTGACTGTTGTATATTCAGTGTGTCAATGATTGATTGTATCTGTCTCTATGTAAATGAATGAGAGTATATATTATATTGGTGTTATGTTAGAGTAGGAGAAGGGAGGGGTGTAGATGCTAGAGGTCTATGAGCTGAGTCAAGATCAACAGGTCCAACACTATATGTCAAGAAGAGAAAGAGGGAGAGAGAGATGGAAGAGAGAGGAGGGGTGGGGAGAGAGATTTGAGGAGGAGGAGGAGAGAGAGAGAGAGAGGAGGGTAGGGAGAGAGGAGGGTAGGGAGAGAGGAGGGTAGGGGAGAGAGAAAGGGAAGAGGGGAGAGAAAGGGAGGGGAGAATGGAGGGTCGGGGAGAGAGGAGGGTCGGGGAGAGAGGAGGGTCGGGGAGAGAGGAGGGTAGAGGAGAGAGGAGGGTAGAGGAGAGAGAAGTGGAGAGGAGAGAGGAGGGTGGGGGAGAGAGGAGGGTAGAGGAGAGAGGAGGGTAGAGGAGAGAGAAGTGGAGAGGAGAGAGTAGGGTAGGGGAGAGAGGAGGGTAGAGGAGAGAGAAGTGGAGAGGAGAGAGGAGGGTAGAGGAGAGAGGAGGGTAGAGGAGAGAGGAGGGTAGAGGAGAGAGGAGGGTAGAGGAGAGAGGAGGGTAGAGGAGAGAGATAAGTGTATTGGAGAGAGTAGGGTAGGGGAGAGAGGAGGGTAGGGGAGAGAGAAAGGGAAGAGGAGAGAGAAAGGGAGGGGAGAATGGAGGGTAGGGGAGAGAGGAGGGTAGAGGAGAGAGAAGTGGAGAGGAGAGAGTAGGGGAGAGGAGAGAGTAGGGGAGGGGAGAGAGGAGGGTAGAGGAGAGAGAAGTGGAGAGGAGAGAGGAGGGGAGGGGAGAGAGGAGGGTAGGGGAGAGAGGAGGGTAGGGGAGAGAGAAGTGGAGAGGAGAGATGAGGGGAGGGGAGAGAGGAGGGTAGAGGAGAGAGGAGGGTAGAGGAGAGAGATAAGTGTATTGGAGAGAGTAGGGTAGGGGAGAGAGGAGGGTAGAGGAGAGAGAAGTGGAAAGGAGAGAGTAGGGGAGGGGAGAGAGGAGGGTAGAGGAGAGAGAAATGGAGAGGAGAGAGTAGGGTAGGGGAGAGAGGAGGGTAGAGGAGAGAGAAGTGGAGAGGAGAGAGTAGGGGAGGGGAGAGAGGAGGGTAGAGGAGAGAGAAGTGGAGAGGAGAAAGTAGGGGAGGGGAAAGAGGAGGGTAGAGGAGAGAGAAGTGGAGAGGAGAGAGGAGGGGAGGGGAGAGAGGCTAAGTTAGAGAGAAAGGGAAGGTAGGGGAGAGAAAGTGTATACGAGAGAGTGTGTGTACACGTGGTTGTTGGTGTGGCTGAAATAGAATCCACTAATTTGAAGGGTGTCCACATACTTTTGTATATATAGTGTATGTACACATGGGTGTTGTTGCACAATACCAACAATAAGCCTGTCTTCCCATTCACATCATGAAAGGTCATGTTGATGTTCATTTCTCCTCTGTCTCTCTCTTACTCTGACTCCTCCCTTTCTCCTCTGTCTCTCTCTTCCTCTGACTCCTCTCTTTCTCCTCTGTCTCTCTCTTCCTCTGACTCCTCCCTTTCTCCTTTGTTTCTCTCTTCCTCTGACTCCTCCCTTTCTCATCTGACTCCTCCCTTTCTCCTCTGTCTCTCTCTTCCTCTGACTCCTCCCTTTCTCCTCTGTCTCTCTCTTACTCTGACTCCTCCCTTTCTCCTCTGTCTCTCTCTTCCTCTGACTCCTCTCTTTCTCCTCTGTCTCTCTCTTCCTCTGACTCCTCCCTTTCTCCTTTGTTTCTCTCTTCCTCTGACTCCTCCCTTTCTCATCTGACTCCTCCCTTTCTCCTCTGTCTCTCTCTTCCTCTGACTCCTCCCTTTCTCCTCTGTCTCTCTCTTACTCTGACTCCTCCCTTTCTCCTCTGTCTCTCTCTTCCTCTGACTCCTGCCTTTCTCCTCTGTCTCTCTCTTACTCTGACTCCTCCCTTTCTCCTCTGTCTCTCTCTTCCTCTGACTCCTCTCTTTCTCCTCTGTCTCTCTCTTCCTCTGACTCCTCCCTTTCTCCTCTGTCTCTCTCTTCCTCTGACTCCTCCCTTTCTCCTCTGTCTCTCTCTTCCTCTGACTCCTCCCTTTCTCCTCTGTCTCTCTCTTCCTCTGACTCCTCCCTTTCTCCTCTGTCTCTCTCTTCCTCTGACTCCTCTCTTTCTCCTCTGTCTCTCTCTTCCTCTGACTCCTCCCTTTCTCCTCTGTCTCTCTCTTCCTCTGACTCCTCTCTTTCTCCTTTGTTTCTCTCTGTCTCTCTGTCTCTTTCTCTCTCCTCTGTCTCTCTCTTTCTCCTCAGATCTCCAGGCTCAAAGCGTCAGTCCACCAGGTAGGTAGAGTATAAATCTACAGTGATTATAACAGTTCAATATTAGTCAACTTTATTATCCCACATTGAGAAAGTAATATGACCATAAACACTATTCTAAAACCCAATAACAAGTAGTGTTTTATGGAACTACTGATACTTGACATATTATATATTGTATTGGTCTGATGTTAGAGTAGGAGAAGGGGGGTGTAGATGCTAGATGTCTGATGTTAGAGTAGGAGAAGGGGGGGTGTAGATGCTAGAGGTCTGATGTTAGAGTAGGAGAAGGGGGGGTGTAGATGCTAGAGGTCTTATGTTAGAGTAGGAGAAGGGGGGTGTAGATGCTAGAGGTCTGTTACCCAAGTCAACAGGTCTGATGTTAGAGTAGGAGAAGGGGGGGTGTAGATGCTAGAGGTCTGATGTTACAGTAGGAGTTGATGCTGCTCGGCCGTAGAAACCCATTTCATGAAGCTCCAGACGAACAGTTCTTGTGCTGAAGTTGCTTCCAGAGGAAGTTTGGAACTCGGAAGTGAGTGTTGCAACCGAGGACAGATGATCTTTACACGCGACAAACTTCAGCACTCGCGGTCCCGTTCTGTGAGCTTGTGTGAGCTACCACTTCGAGGCTAAGCCACTGCTGCTCCTAGATGTTTCCACTTCACAATAACAGCACTTACAGTTGACCGGGGCAGCTCCAGCAGGGTAGACATTTGATGAACTGACTTGTTGGAAAGGTAGCATACTATGATGGTGACATGTTGATTGTCACTGAGTTCTTCAGTAAGGCCATTCTACAGCCAATGTTTGTCTATGGAGATTGCATGGCAGTGTGCTCGATTTTATTCACAGGTCAGGAACGGGTGTGGCTGAAATAGCCGAATCCACTAATTTGAAGGGGTGTCCACATACTTTTGTATATACTGTAAGGTGTAGCTGGGTCGGCGCGTCCTCCACCACCCCAACCCAACACATCCCACTCAGCTTTAGGATCTTAGTGAAACATTCATTGTTGGTTTCAGGTGTGTTAGGTCAAGGCCAGAGTGACAACCCACAGGACAGCAGACCACCAGGACTGAACAACCCAACACATCCCACTCAGCTTTAGGGTCTTAGTGAAACATTCATTGTTGGTTTCAGGTGTGTTAGGTCAAGGCCAGAGTGACAACCCACAGGACAGCAGACCACCAGGACTGAACAACCCAGCAGCTGTAGAAAACATGAAGTGGTCATGTTTTTTATACAGACTCCTTTTGTCCTACAGTTTTCCATATAAGGCATCCTGACCTCATGAACGTTGACCAGTAAATCAAATCTAGTGATACATAACGAGACATTTCTGCCGTCCATTGTGACATTGTTGAAGGATAACCAACCTTCCAATTAATTATAATGCATTTCTCAGCCTCTATAAATGCTTGGTTACACAGTTTCTTCTGATAACAGTCTCCGGTATCAACATTTCCAAGCCAACAAATACAGGGAGAAAAGAGAATCTGTAGACATGCTGAGATTAAAGAGCATCCCCTTTACCAGAATTCAGCCAGAATTCACAAGACCACAACATACGCAAATATGTCCCCTTTTGTGGATGGGGGGGGTCTTTAATCAACCACAAGGCTGGGAGAGAGAGATAGTTCTTACTCACTGACAGACTGAGGAGGAGACAGGGGAGGAGGGAGAGAGAGAGAGATAGGAGAGAGAGATAGTTCTTACTCACTGACAGACTGAGGAGGAGACAGGGGAGGAGGGAGAGAGAGAGAGATAGGAGAGAGAGATAGTTCTTACTCACTGACAGACTGAGGAGGAGACAGGGGAGGAGGGAGAGAGAGAGAGATAGGAGAGAGAGATAGTTCTTACTCACTGACAGACTGAGGAGGAGACAGGGGAGGAGGGAGAGAGAGAGATAGTTCTTACTGACAGACTGAGGAGGAGACAGGGGAGGAGGGAGAGAGAGAGAGATAGGAGAGAGAGAGATAGTTCTTACTCACTGACAGACTGAGGAGGAGATAGGGGAGGAGGGAGAGAGAGAGATAGTTCTTACTAACAGACTGGGTTGGTAGAAGTAGACAGGGGAGGAGAGAGAGAGAGAGAGATGGGAGAGATAGATAGTTCATACTAACAGACTGGGTTGGTAGAAGGAGACAGGGGAGGAGAGAGAGAGACAAACATTTAAATCAAATGAATATCTTTTCATGAGTGACTTCTCACCAGTGATGTCATCATAACCAGTAACCTGTTCCTCTCTTGTCCCAGCCCAGCCTGACCCTGACATATAGCATCAGGCCTGTTGAGTTGACTTGGGTAACAGACCTCTAGCTTCTACACCACATCCCCCCTTCTCCTGCTCTAACATGAGACCTCATCAGTACTCATTTTGGGTGCTGGTACTGTTTATATTGAGGTGCTGGAACATTAAGCCAATATTGTATAAGAGGTGAACTCAAGCAGTAGAAAGTTAGAGGTGATATTATAGGACACACTATGTGAAACGTTGCTGCTCTGTCAGCAGTTTCCTGTGGAGTTTTTCAGTTTGCTGCAGTGTGTTCAACCACTGATCCAAGATAAGTTGCTGAGAAGTTTATCTCACATCATTGAAGTTAGGACGTAATGAGAGAGAAGTCATATAGCCGAGCAGTATTTTCCACTCTTCAGTCCACTCTTCATGACAGTGACTTGTATATGTCAGTGGAGCCCCAGTTAGAGACAGATATGATACCTGCAGTGGTACTGATGACCCTGTTCTGGAGCACAGGTAGGAGGCTGTTATATTGATAGACACTTGTGACAGTTACTGAGATATGTTTTGATATTGTAAGATATATTACCATTTGCTGGGCTAGTAAAATAACATGCAACTGGAAGCAGACAGTAAAAATGTGTCTCAAACAGGACAATGATGTGATCACCTGTAAATGTACTTTACTGTAGCCTAACTGTCCATCTGGGGACAGGCACTAATGTCAGTTAAGATGTGATGGTGTCTTGCATCTGACTGTTGTATTTTCAGTGTGTCAATGATTGATTGAATCTGTCTCTACGTAAATGAATGAGAGTATATTTTATGTATCTATTTAATATTGGTCGTATGTTAGAGTAGGAGAAGGGAGGGGTGTAGATACTAAAGGTCTATGAGCTGAGTCAAGATCAACAGGTCCAACACTATACGTCACGAAGAGAGAGAGAACGAGAGAGAGAGAGAGAGAGAGAGAGAGAGAGAGGGAGAGAGAGAGAGATGAGAGAGAAAGAGAGTTAGAGAGATGAGCAGCGTGAGAGGGACGAGAGAGGAGGGGTGGGGAGAGCAGAGGAGAGAGTGTTGGAGGGGAGGGGACAGAGGAGGGTAGGGGAGAGAAAATGGGAGTGGATAGAGAAGGGGAGGGTGGAGAGGTGGAGGGGAGAGAGATTTGTGGAGAAGAGAAAGAGAGAGAGAGAAGGGGATGGGAGAGAGGAGGGGACGGGACAGAGGAGACTAGGGGAGAGAGGGGGTAGGGGAGAGAAAGTGTCAAGGAAGGACTCCACTAGGGCCCTCTCAGCCAGCCGGCTCCACTAGGGCCCTCTCAGCCACCTGTCTCTACTAGGGCCCTCTCAGTCACCCGGCTCCACTAGGGCCCTCTCAGCCAGCTGGCTCCACTAGGGCCCTCTCAGTCAGCTGGCTCCACTAGGGCCCTCTCAGTCAGCTGGCTCCACTAGGGCCCTCTCAGTCAGCTGGCTCCACTAGGGCCCTCTCAGTCAGCTGGCTCCACTAGGGCCCTCTCAGTCAGCCGGCTCCACTAGGGCCCTCTCAGTCAGCCGGCTCCACTAGGGCCCTCTCAGCCAGCTGGCTCCACTAGGGCCCTCTCAGCCAGCTGGCTCCACTAGGGCCCTCTCAGCCAGCTGGCTCCACTAGGGCCCTCTCAGTCAGCTGGCTCCACTAGGGCCCTCTCAGTCAGCTGGCTCCACTAGGGCCCTCTCAGCCAGCTGGCTCCACTAGGGCCCTCTCAGTCAGCTGGCTCCACTAGGGCCCTCTCAGTCAGCTGGCTCCACTAGGGCCCTCTCAGCCAGCTGTCTCTACTAGGGCCCTCTCAGCCAGCCGGATCCACTAGGGCCCTCTCAGCCACCTGTCTCTACTAGGGCCCTCTCAGTCACCCGGCTCCACTAGGGCCCTCTCAGCCAGCCTGATCCACTAGGGCCCTCTCAGCCAGCCGGCTACACTAGGGCCCTCTCAGCCAGCTGACTCCACTAGGGCACTCTCAGCCAGCTGGCTACACTAGGGCCCTCTCGGTCAGCTGGTGTCTGTAGGAGAGTGTGAGCTGTGTGTACAAAAAGTAGAAGTAGAAATGAACTAAAGTGATAAATCTAGTCCTAGGTTTTATTTACTGTGGTGTTTGTTCTCCACTGGTTACCCTGTTCTCATCACAACAGGTCACACATTCTGCTGACATGATTGCACACTGTGGTATTTCACCTAACAGTAACGGGAGCTTGTCAATATTATATTTGTTTTCAAATTATTTTGGGGTCCTTGTAATCTGAGGGAAATATGTGTCTCTTATATCGTTGTACGTTTGGTAGGAGGTTAGAAAGTACAGCTCAGTTTCCACCTCATTTTGTGGCAGTGGGCACATAGCCAGTCTTCTCTCTGCCTGTTTCAATCCTTTCTCAATAGCAAGGCTCACTTCATTTGTATATTGTACATTTTTCCCCCAGTTTTCTATCAGATAGTCTGTCACCATGTAATGTCTGTTTAGGGCCAAATAGTTTTGGGATTTTTATATTTTGGGGGGAAAAGATCAGGAAACTCATATTAATATTTTACATGTATTTAACCCTTATTTTCTACACTAAACTATCTCCATATATACTTCCATAAATGTGTTAAACTGGTACCAGGAGACCTTCAGACGAGTCTTGTAAAGCTTGTGGGCGTCCTAGATCAAACCAACCTGTACGTGTTCCTGAGAGACTCACCTTTTCATAGTGGGGTCATGTTAGTGTGTCCTAGATCAAACCAACCTGTACGTGTTCCTGAGAGACTCACCTTTCCATAGTGGGGTCATGTTAGTGTGTCCTAGATCAATACAACCTGTATGTGTTCCTGAGAGACTCACCTTTCCATAGTGGGGTCATGTTAGTGTGTCCTAGATCAATACAAACTGTATGTGTTCCTGAGAGACTCACCTTTCCATAGTGGGGTCATGTTAGTGTGTCCTAGATCAATACAACCTGTACGTGTTCCTGAGAGACTCACCTTTCCATAGTGGGGTCATGTTAGTGTGTCCTAGATCAATACAACCTGTACGTGTTCCTGAGAGACTCACCTTTCCATAGTGGGGTCATGTTAGTGTGTCCTAGATCAATACAACCTGTATGTGTTCCTGAGAGACTCACCTTTCCATAGTGGGGTCATGTTAGTGTGTCCTAGATCAAACCAACCTGTATGTGTTCCTGAGAGACTCACCTTTCCATAGTGGGGTCATGTTAGTGTGTCCTAGATCAATACAACCTGTATGTGTTCCTGAGAGACTCACCTTTCCATAGTGGGGTCATGTTAGTGTGTCCTAGATCAAACCAACCTGTACGTGTTCCTGAGAGACTCACCTTTCCATAGTGGGGTCATGTTAGTGTGTCCTAGATCAATACAACCTGTACGTGTTCCTGAGAGACTCACCTTTCCATAGTGGGGTCATGTTAGTGTGTCCTAGATCAATACAACCTGTACGTGTTCCTGAGAGACTCACCTTTCCATAGTGGGGTCATGTTAGTGTGTCCTAGATCAAACCAACCTGTATGTGTTCCTGAGAGACTCACCTTTCCATAGTGGGGTCATGTTAGTGTGTCCTAGATCAAACCAACCTGTACGTGTTCCTGAGAGACTCACCTTTCCATAGTGGGGTCATGTTAGTGTGTCCTAGATCAAACCAACCTGTATGTGTTCCTGAGAGACTCACCTTTCCATAGTGGGGTCATGTTAGTGTGTCCTAGATCAAACCAACCTGTACGTGTTCCTGAGAGACTCACCTTTCCATAGTGGGGTCATGTTAGTGTGTCCTAGATCAATACAACCTGTACGTGTTCCTGAGAGACTCACCTTTCCATAGTGGGGTCATGTTAGTGTGTCCTAGATCAATACAACCTGTACGTGTTCCTGAGAGACTCACCTTTCCATAGTGGGGTCATGTTAGTGTGTCCTAGATCAATACAACCTGTATGTGTTCCTGAGAGACTCACCTTTCCATAGTGGGGTCATGTTAGTGTGTCCTAGATCAATACAACCTGTACGTGTTCCTGAGAGACTCACCTTTCCATAGTGGGGTCATGTTAGTGTGTCCTAGATCAAACCAACCTGTACGTGTTCCTGAGAGACTCACCTTTCCATAGTGGGGTCATGTTAGTGTGTCCTAGATCAAACCAACCTGTACGTGTTCCTGAGAGACTCACCTTTCCATAGTGGGGTCATGTTAGTGTGTCCTAGATCAAACCAACCTGTATGTGTTCCTGAGAGACTCACCTTTCCATAGTGGGGTCATGTTAGTGTGTCCTAGATCAAACCAACCTGTACGTGTTCCTGAGAGACTCACCTTTCCATAGTGGGGTCATGTTAGTGTGTCCTAGATCAAACCAACCTGTACGTGTTCCTGAGAGACTCACCTTTCCATAGTGGGGTCATGTTAGTGTGTCCTAGATCAATACAACCTGTATGTGTTCCTGAGAGACTCATCTTTCCATAGTGGGGTCATGTTAGTGTGTCCTAGATCAAACCAACCTGTATGTGTTCCTGAGAGACTCACCTTTCCATAGTGGGGTCATGTTAGTGTGTCCTAGATCAAACCAACCTGTACGTGTTCCTGAGAGACTCACCTTTCCATAGTGGGGTCATGTTAGTGTGTCCTAGATCAATACAACCTGTACGTGTTCCTGAGAGACTCACCTTTCCATAGTGGGGTCATGTTAGTGTGTCCTAGATCAATACAACCTGTACGTGTTCCTGAGAGACTCACCTTTCCATAGTGGGGTCATGTTAGTGTGTCCTAGATCAAACCAACCTGTACGTGTTCCTGAGAGACTCACCTTTCCATAGTGGGGTCATGTTAGTGTGTCCTAGATCAATACAACCTGTACGTGTTCCTGAGAGACTCACCTTTCCATAGTGGGGTCATGTTAGTGTGTCCTAGATCAATACAACCTGTACGTGTTCCTGAGAGACTCACCTTTCCATAGTGGGGTCATGTTAGTGTGTCCTAGATCAAACCAACCTGTACGTGTTCCTGAGAGACTCACCTTTCCATAGTGGGGTCATGTTAGTGTGTCCTAGATCAAACCAACCTGTACGTGTTCCTGAGAGACTCACCTTTCCATAGTGGGGTCATGTTAGTGTGTCCTAGATCAAACCAACCTGTACGTGTTCCTGAGAGACTCACCTTTCCATAGTGGGGTCATGTTAGTGTGTCCTAGATCAATACAACCTGTACGTGTTCCTGAGAGACTCACCTTTCCATAGTGGGGTCATGTTAGTGTGTCCTAGATCAATACAACCTGTACGTGTTCCTGAGAGACTCACCTTTCCATAGTGGGGTCATGTTAGTGTGTCCTAGATCAATACAACCTGTACGTGTTCCTGAGAGACTCACCTTTCCATAGTGGGGTCATGTTAGTGTGTCCTAGATCAAACCAACCTGTATGTGTTCCTGAGAGACTCACCTTTCCATAGTGGGGTCATGTTAGTGTGTCCTAGATCAAACCAACCTGTACGTGTTCCTGAGAGACTCACCTTTCCATAGTGGGGTCATGTTAGTGTGTCCTAGATCAAACCAACCTGTATGTGTTCCTGAGAGACTCACCTTTCCATAGTGGGGTCATGTTAGTGTGTCCTAGATCAAACCAACCTGTACGTGTTCCTGAGAGACTCACCTTTCCATAGTGGGGTCATGTTAGTGTGTCCTAGATCAATACAACCTGTACGTGTTCCTGAGAGACTCACCTTTCCATAGTGGGGTCATGTTAGTGTGTCCTAGATCAATACAACCTGTACGTGTTCCTGAGAGACTCACCTTTCCATAGTGGGGTCATGTTAGTGTGTCCTAGATCAATACAACCTGTATGTGTTCCTGAGAGACTCACCTTTCCATAGTGGGGTCATGTTAGTGTGTCCTAGATCAATACAACCTGTACGTGTTCCTGAGAGACTCACCTTTCCATAGTGGGGTCATGTTAGTGTGTCCTAGATCAAACCAACCTGTACGTGTTCCTGAGAGACTCACCTTTCCATAGTGGGGTCATGTTAGTGTGTCCTAGATCAAACCAACCTGTACGTGTTCCTGAGAGACTCACCTTTCCATAGTGGGGTCATGTTAGTGTGTCCTAGATCAAACCAACCTGTATGTGTTCCTGAGAGACTCACCTTTCCATAGTGGGGTCATGTTAGTGTGTCCTAGATCAAACCAACCTGTACGTGTTCCTGAGAGACTCACCTTTCCATAGTGGGGTCATGTTAGTGTGTCCTAGATCAAACCAACCTGTACGTGTTCCTGAGAGACTCACCTTTCCATAGTGGGGTCATGTTAGTGTGTCCTAGATCAATACAACCTGTATGTGTTCCTGAGAGACTCATCTTTCCATAGTGGGGTCATGTTAGTGTGTCCTAGATCAAACCAACCTGTATGTGTTCCTGAGAGACTCACCTTTCCATAGTGGGGTCATGTTAGTGTGTCCTAGATCAAACCAACCTGTACGTGTTCCTGAGAGACTCACCTTTCCATAGTGGGGTCATGTTAGTGTGTCCTAGATCAATACAACCTGTACGTGTTCCTGAGAGACTCACCTTTCCATAGTGGGGTCATGTTAGTGTGTCCTAGATCAATACAACCTGTACGTGTTCCTGAGAGACTCACCTTTCCATAGTGGGGTCATGTTAGTGTGTCCTAGATCAAACCAACCTGTACGTGTTCCTGAGAGACTCACCTTTCCATAGTGGGGTCATGTTAGTGTGTCCTAGATCAATACAACCTGTACGTGTTCCTGAGAGACTCACCTTTCCATAGTGGGGTCATGTTAGTGTGTCCTAGATCAATACAACCTGTACGTGTTCCTGAGAGACTCACCTTTCCATAGTGGGGTCATGTTAGTGTGTCCTAGATCAAACCAACCTGTACGTGTTCCTGAGAGACTCACCTTTCCATAGTGGGGTCATGTTAGTGTGTCCTAGATCAATACAACCTGTACGTGTTCCTGAGAGACTCACCTTTCCATAGTGGGGTCATGTTAGTGTGTCCTAGATCAATACAACCTGTACGTGTTCCTGAGAGACTCACCTTTCCATAGTGGGGTCATGTTAGTGTGTCCTAGATCAAACCAACCTGTACGTGTTCCTGAGAGACTCACCTTTCCATAGTGGGGTCATGTTAGTGTGTCCTAGATCAAACCAACCTGTACGTGTTCCTGAGAGACTCACCTTTCCATAGTGGGGTCATGTTAGTGTGTCCTAGATCAATACAACCTGTACGTGTTCCTGAGAGACTCACCTTTCCATAGTGGGGTCATGTTAGTGTGTCCTAGATCAATACAACCTGTATGTGTTCCTGAGAGACTCACCTTTCCATAGTGGGGTCATGTTAGTGTGTCCTAGATCAATACAACCTGTACGTGTTCCTGAGAGACTCATCTTTCCATAGTGGGGTCATGTTAGTGTGTCCTAGATCAAACCAACCTGTACGTGTTCCTGAGAGACTCATCTTTCCATAGTGGGGTCATGTTAGTGTGTCCTAGATCAAACCAACCTGTATGTGTTCCTGAGAGACTCACCTTTCCATAGTGGGGTCATGTTAGTGTGTCCTAGATCAAACCAACCTGTACGTGTTCCTGAGAGACTCACCTTTCCATAGTGGGGTCATGTTAGTGTGTCCTAGATCAAACCAACCTGTATGTGTTCCTGAGAGACTCACCTTTCCATAGTGGGGTCATGTTAGTGTGTCCTAGATCAATACAACCTGTACGTGTTCCTGAGAGACTCACCTTTCCATAGTGGGGTCATGTTAGTGTGTCCTAGATCAAACCAACCTGTACGTGTTCCTGAGAGACTCACCTTTCCATAGTGGGGTCATGTTAGTGTGTCCTAGATCAAACCAACCTGTACGTGTTCCTGAGAGACTCACCTTTCCATAGTGGGGTCATGTTAGTGTGTCCTAGATCAAACCAACCTGTATGTGTTCCTGAGAGACTCACCTTTCCATAGTGGGGTCATGTTAGTGTGTCCTAGATCAAACCAACCTGTACGTGTTCCTGAGAGACTCACCTTTCCATAGTGGGGTCATGTTAGTGTGTCCTAGATCAAACCAACCTGTACGTGTTCCTGAGAGACTCACCTTTCCATAGTGGGGTCATGTTAGTGTGTCCTAGATCAATACAACCTGTACGTGTTCCTGAGAGACTCACCTTTCCATAGTGGAGTCATGTTAGTGTGTCCTAGATCAATACAACCTGTACGTGTTCCTGAGAGACTCACCTTTCCATAGTGGGGTCATGTTAGTGTGTCCTAGATCAATACAACCTGTATGTGTTCCTGAGAGACTCACCTTTCCATAGTGGGGTCATGTTAGTGTGTCCTAGATCAAACCAACCTGTATGTGTTCCTGAGAGACTCACCTTTCCATAGTGGGGTCATGTTAGTGTGTCCTAGATCAATACAACCTGTACGTGTTCCTGAGAGACTCACCTTTCCATAGTGGGGTCATGTTAGTGTGTCCTAGATCAATACAACCTGTACGTGTTAATGAGAGACTCACCTTTCCATAGTGGGGTCATGTTAGTGTGTCCTAGATCAAACCAACCTGTACGTGTTCCTGAGAGACTCACCTTTCCATAGTGGGGTCATGTTAGTGTGTCCTAGATCAATACAACCTGTACGTGTTCCTGAGAGACTCACCTTTCCATAGTGGGGTCATGTTAGTGTGTCCTAGATCAAACCAACCTGTACGTGTTCCTGAGAGACTCACCTTTCCATAGTGGGGTCATGTTAGTGTGTCCTAGATCAAACCAACCTGTACGTGTTCCTGAGAGACTCACCTTTCCATAGTGGGGTCATGTTAGTGTGTCCTAGATCAATACAACCTGTACGTGTTCCTGAGAGACTCACCTTTCCATAGTGGGGTCATGTTAGTGTGTCCTAGATCAAACCAACCTGTACGTGTTCCTGAGAGACTCACCTTTCCATAGTGGGGTCATGTTAGTGTGTCCTAGATCAATACAACCTGTATGTGTTCCTGAGAGACTCATCTTTCCATAGTGGGGTCATGTTAGTGTGTCCTAGATCAAACCAACCTGTATGTGTTCCTGAGAGACTCACCTTTCCATAGTGGGGTCATGTTAGTGTGTCCTAGATCAAACCAACCTGTACGTGTTCCTGAGAGACTCACCTTTCCATAGTGGGGTCATGTTAGTGTGTCCTAGATCAAACCAACATGTACGTGTTCCTGAGAGACTCACCTTTCCATAGTGGGGTCATGTTAGTGTGTCCTAGATCAAACCAACCTGTACGTGGTCCTGAGAGACTCACCTTTCCATAGTGGGGTCATGTTAGTGTGTAGTCCAAACGGTTCTGACACTACAGAAGTTGTCAGATGGACTGTATGACTTCAGACGATGCTTATGGGGTCGTAGAGCAAAACGGAGAACATCGTGTTCCTGACTCTCATCTTTCCACAGTTTACAGGCCAAACTGATCGGATGTTACAGACGTTTTTGTGAGAAGACCCATTTTCAGAATGTTTCATGGTCTGACAAACACAGCTCTGTGACCTTTCACCTCAGATGAGGAGTGGAGATATTGGTGGATGTGATGGATTGAGATGTAAAAAATATCTCCAGTTTTAACAGATGGATTTTGATGTGGATTGTTTTTTAATGTTAATTACATTTCCAAAGGTTCACAGAAATGGTAGGCTAAGGGTTAAATTGTAAATGAAAAGAGCATCTACCAAACATGGATTGTGTGTGTGGGGGTACAGAGATGTGGTAGTCATATAATAATCATGCTGTGGTCTACATTTAGTTCATCATCAAGCAGACCAGATCATTAGAGATGGTGGGAGAGCCTGTTAGGCTGTTTAAAATGGAAGAATATAATTTATATACTGTAGCTGTAACATCCGGGGTGTAGTGGATGAGAAGTCAGGCGCAGGAAGCAGAGAGTTCAGGGTAGTGCTAATATTTTAATGCACCACAACGGTGAACATACGCCAACTCAAACAAATGCCCCAAACACGGGGGACTTAAACAGTCCAGCAAAAAACCCAAACACATGGGAAAACCGTGACACACAGACGTGTACACATGTACAACGAAACAATCCCGCACAACCAATCAGCCTAAAACAAACACAGGTGAAACCAATAAACAGAAAAGGGGAAAAAAGGATCAGTGGCAGCTAGTAGGCCGGTGACGACGTCCGCCGAGCGCCACCCGAACAGGAAGGGGAGCCACCTTCGGTAGGAGTCGTGACAGTAGCATGAGACTAATACCTCTATATACATTTAACAGGATTTGAGTGACGTTTTCTAAATTGTTTTATAATAAATATATATAATACATTTTTCACAGAGACATCATGGCGTGTCCATCAATTTAAATCCCAACTTGTAAGCAAAGTATAAATAATAAAAAATCAACAATGTATTGGACAGGCCTATGAGGTCTAAAGGTCTGTCTTTCCAAGACATTCTGTTAATCTGCAAGCAGACCTGATGATTATAGATGGTGGGAGAGCCTGTTATTTAAAATGGAAGAATATAACTTACTGTAGCCTATATAATGTAACAATGACAATAATCCCTTCATATATACTGTAGTTGAAGGTTATTGTAGTGTCATAAAAAGTGTTCATTAAAATATTGTCTGGGAGTATAACAGAACTGATATGGCAGGCGAAAACACGAGGAAAATCCATCCAGGGAGTGGGATTCTTTTGATGTGAGTGTTTTTCCATTGAAAGCCTATCGACCATATAAGTGGATAGGACCCAGATTGCAGTTCCTATGGCTTCCACTAGATGTCAACAGTCTTTAGACATTGTTTCAGGCTTGTATTCTGAGAAATGAAGAAGAATGAGAGCATTTCATGAGTGGTCGGTCGAATGAACCAGAGATTTTGCGCACAACAGGGAACGCGCCCTCCGTTCTTTTTCCTTTGTATTGAATACGCTATTGTCTTGTTGAAATATTATCGATTATAAAGATAATAGACAACCTGAGGATTAATAAAAAACATAGTTTGACATGTTTCAACGAATTTTACCAGTACTAGTAGCATGTATTATTCTGCCTGTTGTGCCTTTGAGCCAGTGGATTACTGAACAAAATGCTCCAACACAACTGAGTTGTTTGGATATAAAGAGGGACTTTATCGAACAAAACAAACATTTATTGTGTAACAGGGACTCTTGTGAGTGCAACCAGATTAAGTTCATCAAAGGTAAGTTATTCATTTTATCGCTCTTTCTGACTTTCGTGACTCCTCTACTTTGCTTGAAATTGTTTGTATGCATTTGTAAGCGGGGCGCTGTCCTCAGATAATCGCATGGTATGCTTTCGCCGTAAAGCCTTTTTGAAATCTGATACAGCGGCTGGATCAACAAGAAGATAAGCTTTATTTTGATGTATGACACTTGTATCTTCATGAACGTTTATTATGACTATTTCTGTCATTTGTATTTTGCGCTCTGCAATATCACCGGATGTTGGCCAGATGGGGCGTTAGGTTAAAAGGTTAAAGGTTAAAACAAATCAGGATGTTTGGTGGATGGATTCAATGTAGATGTTCTGCTGTGTATCGAGGGGTTTATATGAAAGTGGTAGATTTGTAATTCTTTACAAGAGAAAGTTCTGGAATTATTTTCTTTGGGTGACCTCAGGCTACGGTCTTTGACAATTCAGCTACTTTGTTAACAGTCCTACAACTGTCACCTCATGTAACAACTGATTTACTTAACTAAAGGCACATCTCAATATGTGGTCCAGGTGCCTTAGTGTTCCTATAAAAACCTGTGTCCAAACTCACCATTAAATAGTATCTAATCAGAATAGTGTACAGAGATAAGTTATTGCACCTATTGAAATGTAATGTGTTTTTTAGTGTTTATTCTGTTGCATTAAAAAAGTCACTGTTGCCTATTAGATCAATATCAGAGAAGGAGAAGAAGGTGTTGAGGTGAGGCCATTCCAAGTCTTTATTGGTTTGTATGAGAAGGCAGTTTGGGAGAAGGTGGTGGACCGTTTGAGGATTCTACAGTTCCCCTGGTGGAGGTTCTTGGAACAACGCTATTTAAGTCTGAGGTTGATGAAAACCAAATGAGGTGCTGCTATGTTGTGTGTTATCTTGAATACCAGGCAGATGTTGGAGTACAGAATGAAATGGTGAGGAGAGGGAGAGGAGAAGAGAGGGGGAGAAGAGAAGAGAGTGGGAGAAAAGGATAGTGGGGAGAAGAGGAGAGGGGAGAGAAGTGGAGAAGAGGAGATGGGAGAAGAGGAAAGGTGACAAAAGAGAAGAGGGGCAGAAGAGGAGAATAAAGGGTCAGAAGAGGAGAAAAGAGGGGGAGAAGGGGGAAGAGGAGAGGAGAGGAGAGGGGGGAGAAGATGAGAGGGTGAGAAGAGAAGGAGAGGGGGAGAATAGGAGAAGAGAGGGGGAGAAGGGCAGAGGGGGATAAGAGGGGGATGATAGGGGCAGAAGAATAGACGAGGGGCAGAATAGTAGATGAGAGTGGCAGAAGAGGAGAGAGGGGAGGGGAGGGGAAGAAGAGGAGAGGGGGAGAAGAGGGGAGGAGATGGGGAGAAGGGGGGAGAAGAGAAGAGAGGATGAGAAGAGAGACTGGGAGAAGAGGAGAAGAGAGAGGGAGAAGAGGAGAAGGTGTAGGGGAAAGAGGTAGTGGAGAGAAGAGGGGATGAAGAGTAGAGGGGAGAGGAGAGGGGAGGGGGGAGCATTGGGGAGAAGAGGAGAAGAAAGGGGGAGGAGAGGTGAGGGGGGAAGAGAGGAGAAGAGAGGGGGAGACGAGGAAAGGAGGGGGAGGGGAAGAGAGGGGGGAGAAGAAGTGAGTGGGGAGAAGGGGAGAGGGGAGGAGAGGGGAGAAGAGGGGGAGAACAGAAGAGGAGAGGAGGAGAAGAGTAAATGGGGAGGGGAGGGGAAGAAGAGGAGACGTGGAGAAGGGGAGAAGAGGAGAAGAGAGGGGGACAAGAGGAGAGGGGGAGAAGAGGAGAGGGGGAGGATAAGAGAGTGGGGAGAAGAGGCGAGTGAGGAGAAGAGGAGAGGGGAGAGAGGGGAGGAGAAGATAGGGAGAGAAGGGGAGAAGAGAGGTGGAGAAAAGGAGAAGATAGGGGGAGAATAGGAGAGGGGAGAAGGGGGAAGAAGAGAAGAAGAGAGGGGGAGAAGAGGAAAGGGAGAGAACACGAGAGGGGGAGAAGAGAAGAGAGGGAGAGAAGGGGAGAAGAGAGGGGGAGAAGGGGCAGAGAAGAGGAGAGGGGAGGGGGGAGAATTGGGGAGAAGAGGAGAAGAGAGGGGTAGGAGAGGAGAGGGGGGAGAAGGGGTGAAGAGAGGGTGGGAGAAGACAGGGGAAGAAGAGGAGAGGGGGAGAATTGGAGAAGAGAGTGGGGGAAGAGGAGAAGAGGAGAGGGGGAGAAGAAGAGAGGGGGAGAAGAAGAGAGGGGGAGAAGAAGAGAGGGGAGTAGACAAGAGGGGGAGAAGAAGAGAGGGGGAGAAGAAGAGAGGGAGAAGAGGAGAAGAGAGACTGGGAGGAGAGGAGAGGAGGAGAAGAGGAAAGGGAGAGAAGAGGAGAGGGGGAGAAGAGAAGATGAGGGGGAGAAGAGGAGAATAGAAGGGGAGAAGAGAGACTGGGAAAAGGAGAGGAGAGGGGGAGGAGAAGAGAGGGGAGAAGTGGAGAGGGGAGGAGAGGGGAGAAGAGAGGAAGAAAAGGAGATGAGAGGGGAAAGTCACTGAGCTCTTCATTAACCTGTCTAGGACTGGGGATCCGCTGAACCCCCCCCCCCACATTCCACTGAAAAGGCAGCGCGAGAATTTTTTTGAAATATTTAGCTTTCACACATTAAGAAGTCCAATACAGCAAATGAAAGATAAACATCTTGTGAATCCAGCCAACATGTCCGATTTTTTAAATGTTTTACAGCGAAAACACCACGTATATTTATATTAGCTCACCACCAATTCCAAAAAAGCACAGACATTTCTTTCACAGCACAGGTAGCTTATACAAAACCCACAAATAGAGATAGAATTATTCACTAACCTTGGAAAATCTTCATCAGATGAGTCATATAACATCATGTTACACAATATATTTATGTTTTGTTCGATAATGTGCATATATATATATATATATATATATATAAAAAATCTCAGTTTACATTGGCGCGTTATGTGCAGTAATGTTTTGATTCCAAAACATCTGGTGATTTTGCAGAAATACTCATAATAAACATTGATAAAAGATGCAAGTGTTATTCACAGAATTAAAGATAAACTTATCCTCTATGCAACCGCTGTGTCAGATTTCAAAATAAACTTTACGGAAAAAGATTAATCTGAGAACGGCGCCCAGAGCCCAAACCAGCCAAAGAAATAGTCACCATTTTGGCGTCAACAAAAGCTACAAAAACACTATAAATATGCACTTACCTTCGAATAACTTCATCAGAAGGCACTCCCAGGATTCCCAGATCGACAGAAATGACTGAAAAGTTCCATAAAGCCCATGATTTAGCCACTTGTTGTTAGCATGTTCAGCCCAGGAATCCATTTTCATGACGCACGAACAATCCTTCCAGACAGAAACTCAAAAAGTTCCGTTACAGGTCGTAGAAACAGGTCAAATGATGTTTGCAATCCATATTTAGTATGTGTTTTACATGAATCATCAATAAGGATCCAACCGGAGAATTTCATTGTCTGAAGAAAGCGCATTGGAACTAGAGCACTCTCTCTCGTGAGCGCACCAAAAGTGACTGGAAGATTCTGACGACCACTCACTAGAACAGCTCCTATGAGCCCCTCCTTTATAGTAGAATCATAAGACTAAAATCTAAAGACGGCAACATCTAGTGGAAGCCCTAGGCAGTGTTTGTTCAGCCATATCTACAAGGGGTACCATTTGACACTGTTTTGAAAATCGAGTTCTCATTTCCTGTTTTGACCTCTTCTCAGGTTTTTGTCTGCCAAATGAGTTCTGTTATACTTACAGAAATAATCCAAACAGTTTTAGAAACTTCAGAGTGTTTTCTATACAATAGTAATAATAATTTGCATGTATTACCTTCTGGGACAGAGTAGGAGGAAATTTCGTTTGGGCACGCAATTTGTTCAAAGTCGAAATGCTGCCCCCTATCCCGATGAAGTTTTAAGGACATTCTACTGCCAATGTTTGTCTATGGAGATTGCATGGCTGTGTGCTTGATTTTATACATCTGTCAGGAAGGGGTGTGGCTGAAATAGAATACACAAATTTGAAGGGGTGTCCACATACTTTTGTATATATAGTGTATGTACACATGGGTGTTGCACCATACCAACGATAAGCCTGTCTTCCCATCACATCATGAAAGGTCATGTTGATGTTCATTTAACCTCTGTCTCTCTCTTCCTCTGACTCCTCCCTTTCTCCTCTGTCTCTCTCTTCCTCTGACTCCTCCCTTTCTCATTTGTTTCTCTCTTCCTCTGACTCCTTCCTTTCTCCTCTGTCTGACTCCTCCCTTTCTCCTCTGTCTCTCTCTTCCTCTGACTCCTCCCTTTCTCCTCTGTCTCTCTCTTCCTCTGACTCCTCCCTTTCTCCTCTGTCTCTCTCTTCCTCTGACTCCTCCCTTTCTCCTCTGTCTCTCTCTTCCTCTGACTCCTCCCTTTCTCCTTTGTTTCTCTCTTCCTCTGACTCCTCCCTTTCTCCTTTGTTTCTCTCTATCTCTCTGTCTCTGTCTCTCTCTTCCTCCTTTGTTTCTCTCTATCTCTCTGTCTCTTTCTCTCTCTTTCTCCTCTGTCTCTCTCTTTCTCCTCAGATCTCCAGGCTCAAAGCGTCAGTCCACCAGGTAGGTAGAGTATAAATCTACAGTGATTATAGCAGTTCAATATTAATCAACTTTATTATCCCACATGGAGAAATTCATGTGTCCATACAAACCATTCTAAAACCCAATAACAAGTAGTGTTTTATGGAACTACTAATACTTGTCAACCACAAAGCATTACTGCAGTTAGAATAACAGAATCACTGTCATCATCTGTCCTCACCACTGTGTTTTCCTCTCTGCTGTTTACAGCTGAACACACAGTCAGACTGGTGAATGGGACCACTTCCTGTTCTGGGATAGTGGAAGTATTCTATGAAGGAGAGTGGTTGGGTGTATGTTTTAGTTGGTGGAGCATGAGAGAGATTAAGGTTGTGTGTAGACAGCTGGACTGTGGGAATCCTGTAGCTGAATCTAGAGGACGTCTGTTTGAAGATGGAAGAAGAGGAGTCAGAATATATGGTAGCAGATGCAGTGGAAATGAGTCTTCTATTAGACAGTGTGACATCATCAGAGGAGGACCTGGTGTCTGTGATGGTGGATATTATCATCATGTGACCTGTTCAGGTAAGAGACTGGTCATATTGAGAGATTTATTTGTACATTATACAATATTACCATGTATCATGTTTTATGTGTTTTTATTTAATTTAAATAGAGGGAGAGATGTCAGATGTATTTAAACATTATATTTGTGTTTGTCATATTGGTTTATGGGAGATGTTCATGGGCAGATCATTGTAGTTCAGATGGTACTGAAGTGAAGCTGCCTGATGGATGTCCAGCTGTTTATTTTCTATAAAGTGAAGTGAACTTATTCCTGTCTCCTGCCTGCATTATTCCCAACCCGATCCTGAGTGACTAAGAACCCATTTCTACCTCTTACAGTATCAAACATAGCAAACTACAATCTTTTATCCAACATATTTGTGTTTAGTCCTTGACAGTGTCATCAACAAAACTGATTGAATGTTCAACCAACTCTTTTTCTCCAGAGTCTGTGCGTCTTGTGGATGGAGCTGGTCTCTGCTCTGGGAGAGTGGAGGTGAAGTCCAATCAGTCCTGGGCCTCAGTGTGTGAAGCTGACTTTGACCGGCAGGATACAGAGGTAGTCTGTGGGGAGCTTGGCTGTGGGGCTCCTGCAGCTCTACAGGGGGGGCTCTATGGAGGAGGTGAGGGTCAGACCTGGGATAAAGAGTTCCAGTGTAAAGGCAATGAGTCCCTTCTCCTGGACTGTGACACCTCAGACAGAAAAAACAACATCTGTCTACCTGGTAATGCTGTTGGACTCACCTGCTCAGGTAAGAAACAGTTTGTCACTCAATCAACATTGTTTCTCACCTGGAGTGAAGAATATGAGAGACAATATAGGTGTGTTTTAGTGAGAAAATAGTAAGATTACTGTCTCTCTCTTTTCTTTTCTCAGAGCCTGATGATGTGAGGCTGGTGGGAGGAGGCAGTCGCTGTGCTGGTGGAGTGGAGCGGTACGACCAGGGAGAGTGGAGGACTGTGGGAGCTGACTGGAACCAGGAGGATGTAGCTGCAGTAGTGTGTAGACAGATGGGTTGTGGCTCCACTGTTTCAGTACCATCTGGAAACACCACTAGAGGGTTTGGTGTTTCCTGTTCTGGGTCTGAGCCTGCACTGAGGGAGTGTTACAGAAGCTATGTTCTCCTTCCTGGACTCACAGTGATCTGCTCAGGTAATAACAAGATATACTATATGGCCAAATATATGTGGACATCAGTGGATTCGGCTATTTCAGCCACACCTGTTGCTGACAGGTGTATACAATTGAGCACACAGCCATGCAATCTCCATAGACAAACATCGGTAGTAAAATGGCCTTACTGAAGATCTCAGTGACTTTCAACGTGGCACGTCTAGGAGCAACAACGGCTCAGCCGTGAAGTGGTAGACAACACAAACTTACAGAACGGACCGCCGAGTGTTGAACCACGTAGAGCGTAAAAATAATCCTCTGTTGTAAAACTCACTGCTGAGTTCCACATACTTTTGTCCATGTATTATATCTCCTTCCTGGACTCACAGTGATCTGCTCAGGAAATATCAACATATTATAATTATATTCAACTGATTTCCTTCATTCATACAACTTCCTCTGCACCTCTCATGATGACTGTTTAACTTGTCAGTCTGCTTTGAAAAATAGATCACTCAGTCAAGTAGGAAATATCAACATATTATTGTTATTTGATTTATTTAACCTGGTAGGCCAGTTGAGAACAAGGTCTCATTTGCAGCTGCGACCTGGCCAAGATAAGCAAAGCGACACAAAAAACAACAACACAGAGTTACACATGGAATAAACAAACGTACAGTCAATAACACAATGGAAAAAATCTATATACAGCTTGTGCAAATGAGACAAGATTAGGGAGGTAAGGCAATAAATAGGCAGTAGTGGCAAAGTAATTAACATTTAGCAATTTAACACTGGAGTGATAGATGTGCAGAAGGTGAATGTGCAAGTAGAGATACTGGGGTGCAAAGGAGACAAAAAAAATAACAATATGGGGATGAGGTAGTTGGATGGGCTATTTACAGATGAGCTATGTACAGGTGCAATGATCTGTGAGCTGCTCTGACAGCTGATGCTTAAAGCTAGTGAGGGAGATATGAGTCTCCAGCTTCAGTGATTTTTGCAATTCGTTCCAGTTATTGGCAGCAGAGAACTGGAAGGAAAGGCGGCCAAAAGAGGAATTGGCTTTGGGGGTGACCAGTGAAACATTCCTGCTGGAGCTCGTGCTACGGGCGGGTGCTGCTATGGTGACCAGTGAGCTGAGATAAAGTGGGGCTTTACCTAGCAAAGACTTATAGATGACCTGGAGCCAGTGGGTTTGGAGACGAATATGAAGCGAGGGCCAGCCAACGAGGGCATACAGTCGCAGTGGTGGGTAGTATTTGGGGCTTTGGTGACAAAACGGATGGCACTGTGATAGACTGCATCCAGTTTGTTGAGTAGTGTGTTGGAAGCTATTTTGTAAATGACATCGCCGAAGTCAAGGATCGGCAGGATAGTCAGTTTTACGAGGGTATGTTTGGCAGCATGAGTGAAGGAGGCTTTGTTGCAAAATAGGAAGCCGATTCTAGATGTAATTTTGGATTGGAGATGCTTAATGTGAGTCTGGAAGGAGAGTTTACAGTCTAACCAGACACCTAGGTATTTGTAGTTGTCCACATATTTAAGTCAGAACCGTCTAGAGTAGTGATGCAGGACGGGCGGGCAAGTGTGGGCAGAGATTGGTTGAAGAGCATGCATTTAGTTTTACTTGCATTTAAGAGCAGTTGGAGGCCACGGAAGGAGAGTTGTATGGCATTGAAGCTCATCTGGAGGTTAGTTAACACAGTGTCCAACAAGGGGCCAGAAGTATACAGAATGGTGTCATCTGCGTAGAGGTGGATCAGAGAACCACCAGCAGCAAGAGCGATATCATTGATGTATACAGAGAAGAGAGTCGGCCTGAGAATTGAACCCTGTGGCACCCCCATAGAGACTGCCAGAGGTCCGGACAACAGGCCCTCCAATTTGACACACTGAACTCTGTCTGAGAAGTAGTTGGTGAACCAGGCGAGGCAGTCATTTGAGGAACCAAGGCTGTTGAGTCTGTAGATAAGAATGTGGTGATTGACAGAGTCAAAAGCCTTTGCCACGTCGATGAATTTGGCTGCACAGTATTGTCTCTTATCGATGGCGGTTATGATATCGTTTAGGACCTTGAGCGAGGCTGAGGTGCACCCGTGACCAGCTCGGAAAACAGATTGCATAGCGGCGAAGGTAAAGGTGGGATTCGAAATGGTCGGTGATCTGTTTGTTAACTTGGCTTCGAAGACTTTAGAAAGGCAGGGTAGGATAGATATATGTCTGTAACAGTTTGGGTCTAGAGTGTCTCCCCCTTTGAAGAGGGGGATGACCGCGGCAGCTTTCCAATCTTTGGGGATTTCAGACGATACGAGGTTGAACAGGCTAGTAATAGGGGTTGCAACAATTTCGGGCGGGTAATTTTAGAAAGAGAGGGTCCAGATTGTCTAGCCCAGCTGATTTGTAGGGGTCCAGATTTTGCAACTCTTTCAGAACATCAGCTATCTGGATTTGGGTGAAGGAGAAATGGGGTAGGCTTGGGAAAGTTGCTATGGGGGTTGCAGGGCTGTTGACCGGGGTAGGGGTAGCCAGGTGGAAAGCATGGCCATCCATAGAAAAATGCTTATTGAATTTCTCAATTATCGTGGATTTATTGGTGGTGACAGTGTTTCCTAGCCTCAGTGCAGTGGGCAGCTGAGATGAGGTGCTCTTATTCTCCATGGACTTTACAGTGTCCCAGAACTTTTTTTGAGTTTGTGCTACAGGATGCAAATTTCTGTTTAAAAAAGCTAGCCTTTGCTTTCCTAACTGCCTGTGTATATTGGTTACTAACTTCCCTGAAAAGTTGCAGACGCGGGGGCTATTCGATGCTAATGCAGTACCCCACAGCATGTTTTTGTGCTGGTCAAAGGCAGTCAGGTCTGGAGAGAACCAAGGGCTATCTGTTCCTGGTTCTACATGTTTTGGAATGGGGCTTATTTAAGATGGTGAGGAAGGCCAGGTCGATTAGAAAGGCCTGCTCGCTGTTTTAGGGAGCATTTGACAGTGATGAGGGGTGGTCGTTTGACCGCAGACCCATTACGGACGCAGGCAATGAGGATGTGATCGCTGAGATCCTGGTTGAAGACAGCAGAGGTGTATTTAGAGGGCAGGTTGGTCAGGATAATATCTATGAGGGTGCCCGTGTTTACAGATTTGGGGTTTGTCACGAACCGACTCAAAGCCCGTAACAAAAGGGAGACAACATGAAGATAAAGAATAACAAAATATATTTATTAACTAAGGTAACCTACATGCAATTAACAATGGTGTGTGTAATCAGTAGTGTAAGTGAGTGTTTTGCTTGCATAAATGTGATAATGCTGGGTGTTGAAAGGTGCCAAAGCAAACAACCAAAAGGCCACAAAAATACCACAACAAAATCTATGACGGTGTCTGCATGGAGAGAGTCTCCCCAGTGTATGTAGAAGAGGTCTATCTATTTACACCCGGGCCCAGGTGTTTCCCATGTAGCTGACGACCCTCCCAACTCCGCCCACCGGCATCCTAATAAGGAGACAAGAGCACAGAGGGAATATGGCAGACAGAGTGGGAGGGTTGTCAAAGGTTGTACCTGGTAGGTTCATTGATCATTTGTGTGAGATTGAGGGCATCTATCTTAGATTGTAGGACGGCCGGGGTGTTAAGCATGTCCCAGTTTAGATCACCTAACAGTACGTGCTCCGAAGATAGAGGTGGGGCAATCAATTCACATATGGTGTCCAGGGCATAGCTGGGGGCAGAAGGTGGTCTTTAACCTCTAATTCCTCCCAAACCCGGATCCGGGAGCACCCCCCACAGTAAAAAAGCTGACTAGCATAGCCTAGCATAGCGTCACAAGTAAATACTAGCATCTAAATATCATTAAATCACAAGTCCAAGACACCAGATGAAAGATACACATCTTGTGAATCCAGCCATCATTTCTGATTTTTAAAATGTTTTACAGGGAAGACACAATATGTAAATCTATTAGCTAACCACGTTAGCAAAAGACACCATTTTTTTACTCCATCAGTAGCTATCACAAATTCGACCAAATAAAGATATAAATAGCCACTAACCAAGAAAAAACTTCATCAGATGACAGTCTGATAACATATTTATTGTATAGCATATGTTTTGTTAGAAAAATGTGCATATTTCAGGTATAAATCATAGTTTACCATTGCAGCCACTATCACAAAACTCACCAAAGCGACTAGAATAACTACAGAGAGCAACGTGTATTACCTAATTACTCATCATAAAACATTTCTTAAAAATACACAGCGTACAGCAATTGAAAGACACAGATCTTGTGAATCCAGACAATATTTCAGATTTTCTAAGTGTTTTACAGCGAAAACACAATATAACGTTATATTAGCTTACCACAATAGCAAACATCACAACAGCATTGATTCAAGCAAAAACATAGCGATTAGTATAAGTCACCAAAATATATTAATTTTTTCACTAACCTTCTCAGAATTCTTCACATGACAGTCCTATAACATCATATTACACAATGCATATAGAGTTTGTTCGAAAATGTGCATATTTAGCGGCACAAATCGTGGTTATACAATGAGAATAGTGGCCAAAACTGTCCGGCGCCATCTTGGAGAAACACCTATTCTAATCGAAAACTATTCATAAACTTGACTAAAAAATACAAGTTGGACAGCTAATGAAAGATAAATTAGTTCTTAATGCAATCGCTGTGTTAGATTTTTAAAATTAACGTTACTAGACATACAGTGTGCGTTACAGCCAGACCAGTGCCGCAATAATGGCGACCAAACACTTTTACATTTTTCCACATAAATACGGAATAACATCATAAATAGCTCTTACTTTTGGACGAGCTTCCATCAGAATCTTGGGCAAGTTGTCCTTTGTCCAAAAGAATCGTTGCACGGTTGTAAAACGTCCTCTTCACCTTTGGAATTAGCAGCTAACAATAGCTATGTCGCACAGACATGCCCAAATCGTCAAAGCGCAATACTAAGGAAATACCGAAAATAGCAATATACTCGCATAAACTGATATAACTCGGTTTAAAATAACTTCGTTATGATGTTTCTAACACTTATATCGAATTAAATCACAGACGGATATACATAAGGCCTAAAACGAGAGCATTTGAGCATGCCATTCTGATGTCCTCCTCTGCGTCTTGACGAAAGTCGAAAAGAGCGGACACTGCATGCCATGGCGTTTTATAAGCTCTGAGATCTACGTAGAAGCTCCATTCCACTTCTCATTGGTTACTGACATCCAGGGGAAGGCGGGTGCAGTTCATGACGACCCATAGGATGCATACAGAGTTTTAAACTGATCCTAGAACAGATTCAACATTTTCAGATTTTGCAGTACCTATCAGGAATTTCGCTGCCAAACGAGTTCTGTTTCACTCAGAGAAATAATTCAAACGGTTTTAGAAACTAGAGAGTGTTTTCTATCCAATAGTAATAATAATATGCATATTGTACGAGCAAGAATTGAGTACAAGGCAGTTTAATTTGGGAACGCTAAATGTCGAAGTTGAAACAGCACCCCCAAGCGGCAACTGTGAAGTAGAAGCTCGAATTGTTTGGGCACAGACCTGGATTGTGTGACAGAACTCTGCAGGCTATCTCTGCAGTAGATTGCAACTCCGCCCCCTTTGGCAGTTCTAGCTTGTCGGAAATTGTTATAGTTAGGGATGGAAATATCAGGATTTTTGGTGGTCTTCCTAAACCAGGATTCAGACACGGCTAGAACATCCGGGTTGGCAGAGTGTGCTAAAGCAGTGAATAAAACAAACTTAGGGAGGAGGCTTCTAATGTTAACATGCAAGAAACCAATGCTTTTACGGTTACAGAAGTCAACAAATGAGAGCACCTGGGGAATGGGTGTAGAGCTAGGCGCTGCAGGGCCTGGATTAACCTCTACATCACCAGAGAAACAAAGGAGGAGTAGGATAAGGGTACGGCTAAAGCCTGTAAGAACTGGTCGTCTAGTGCGTTTGGAACAGGTTTCTGGGCGCGGAAGAATAGATTCAAGGCATAATGTACAGACAAGGGTATGGTAGGATGTGAATTCAGTAGAGGTAAATTTAGGCTTTGAGTGATGATAAGAGAGGTATTGTCTCTAGAGACACCATTTAAACCAGGTGAGGTCACCGCATGTGTGGGAAGTGGAACAAAAGGGCTAGCTAAGAAATATTGAGCAGGGCTAATGGCTCTACAGTGAAATAATACAATAATCCCTAACCAAAACAGCAATGGACAAGGCATATTGACATTAAGGAGAGGCATGCGTAGCCCAGTGATCACAGGGACCAGTGAGTAGCTAGACGAGCTGGAGACACGGCAATTCAGACAGCTAGCGGACCGGGGATAGCAGGCTAGCAGAAGGGCCTTAGGGGGACGTCGCGACGGAAGAGTCTGTTGTAGCCCCCTCGGATGGTTACGTCGGCGGACCAGTCGTAATGGATCGGGATAGCAGGCTAGCAGAAGGGCCTTAGGGGGACGTCGCGACGGAAGAGTCTGTTGTAGCCCCCTCGGATGGTTACGTCGGCCGACCAGTCGTAATGGATCGGCAGGGCTCCATGGAGGCAGTAAAAGGGTCCCGGCCAATTGACAAAATAGATATTGTAGCCCAAGAAATTGGCTGATGGACCTCTTCAGCTAATTATCCGATAATTACATTCAACTGATTTCCTTCATTCATACAACTTCCTCTGCACCTCTCATGATGACTGTTTAGCTTGTAAGTCTGCTTTGCATAATAGATCACTCAGTCAAGTAGGAATCAAATACAAGTTAAATATCCCAGAATGCTTTTGTATTTGAGTGTTATCTCAGTGAACGTCTCTACTCACTACCACTGTCACATGTCATGTTATTGTCATATCTAAATGAGGAAAGTAGTTGAGGAGCTACGTTTTCTTTTTCTCTCCTCTTGTTCCAGATGTCCTGCTTAAGCCTGATATCAACATATGTTGTCTCAGTGACTGTAGGCTCACTACTCATGTTGCCCTGTGAGGGAGGGTGGCTAGCACTGTTACATGCTGATGTTATTGTCATATCTATAGGAAACTAGTTGAAGAGGTTTTTCTTCTTCTCTTTTATTGTTACAGATCTCCTGGTCCAGCCTGATATGTCACTGACTGACTCAATGGGAGGGGTCTCGTTGTCTTGTTGATACGAAATGTTTCAGTTTCTCCGAGCCGCCTCGTTCATTTATACAATGTTTCAATATTATCAGAGACACCTTGTTGATGCAATGCTTCAGTATTCACAGAATGTTTCCTTTCCCTGGTGAATAATGCAGACAGGCAAATACAAAATGAACTGGGTGCACACATCATAAGGAACATCTCTGAATGCAGAGCAACAATTTTGTTGGGAAGCACATGAGACAATGACACTGTCATAGTACACAATACGAACCGCTCCACAAGGGTGACTTCATATACATTATAGCAGGGGGTCAACAACGTTTTCCAATGTACAAATGATCCTCCCATTTCTAAAGATCTGCGTGCCTGTATAACGCCCCACCCAGCAGACTGTCGACCAATCACGTTCACGTTGTCATGCTGCGTCACGTGGTTGCTAAACCAATCGTCACGTAATATCTTCTCAAAGTCAGTGTACTTTTCATCAAAAGTACGTACTGTCACGATTCCAAAGCTAAACGATACTACAGATAGCAAGTTAATTATCTCACATCTCCGAAAATATCTGTAATGTTGTATTTCTTTTTGACAAAACTCATGATAATGTTGTGTTTTTGATCTAGAGCCCAATAGACTCCCATTCAATCCTTGAAAGAGCCTCTCCTTGTCCCAGAATCACCCAGAATGCACCGCGCCGCCTATTGAGTTAGCAAGGGCAAGATTTCCCATCTCCTCAAAAGTATTTCTGAAGTTGTGAATGTTAGATTCCACTCAGTGAGACACATCGATCTGCAGGTTGAATATGGTGAGATTGTAGACTCCTAAATAGATAGTGGAGTTTGTTCCACTAGGGTCCTTCAGCCAGCCTGCTCCACTAGGGACCTCTCAACATGCTGGCTCCACTATGGCCCTCTCAGCCAGCTGGCTCCACTACGGCCCTCTCAGCCAGCTGGCTCCTCTATGGCCCTCTCAACCAGCTGGTTCCTCTAGGGCCCTCTCAGCCAGCTGGCTCCACTAGGGCCATTTCAGCCAGCCTGCTCCACTAGGGCCCTCTCAGCCAGCCGGCTCCAATAGGACCCTCTCAGCCAGCCGGCTCCAATAGGGCCCTCTCAGCCAGCCACTAGGGCCCTCTCAGCCAGCCTGCTCCACTAGGGCCCTCTCAGCCAGCCTGCTCCACTAGGGCCCTCTCAGCCAAGCTATCTCCACTAGGGCCCTCTCAGCCAGCCTGCTCCACTAGGGCCCTCTCAGCCAGCTATCTCCACTAGGGCCCTCTCAGCCAGCCTGCTCCACTAGGGCCCTCTCAGCCAGCCTGCTCCACTAGGGCCCTCTCAGCCAGCGTGCTCCACTACGGCCCTCTCAGCCAGCCTGCTCCACTAGGGCCCTCTCAGCCAGCCTGCTCCACTAGGGCCCTCTCAACCAGCTGGTTAAACTAGGGCCCTCTCAGCCAGCCTGCTCCACTAGTGCCCTCTCAGCCAGCCTGCTCCACTAGGGCCCTCTCAGTCAGCTGGTTAAACTAGGGCCCTCTCAGCCAGCCTGCTCCACTAGGGCCCTCTCAGACAGCCTGCTCCACTAGGGCCCTCTCAGACAGCTGGTTAAACTAGGGCCCTCTCAGCCAGCCTGCTCCACTAGGACCTTCTCAGTCAGCCTGCTCCACTAGGGCCCTCTCAACCAGCTGGGGCCCTCTCAGCCAGCCTGCTCCACTAGGACCCGCTCAGCCAGCCTGCTCCACTAGGGCCCTCTCAACCAGCTGGTTAAACTAGGGCGCTCTCAGCCAGCCTGCTCCACTAGGACCCTCTCAGCCAGCTTGCTCCACTAGGACCCTCTCAGCCAGCCTGCACAACTAGGACCCTCTCAGCCAGCCTGCTCCACTAGGGCCCTCTCAACCAGCTGGTTAAACTAGGGCCCTCTCAGCCAGCCTGCTCCACTAGGACCCTCTCAGCAAGCCTGCTCCACTAGGGCCCTCTCAGCCAGCCTGCTCCACTAAGACCCTCTCAGCCAGCCTGCTCCACTAGGGCCCTCTCAACCAGCTGGTTAAACTAGGGCCCTCTCAGCCAGCCTGCTCCACTAGGACCCTCTCAGCCAGCCTGCTCCACTAGGGCCCTCTCAGCCAGCCTGCTCCACTAGGGCCCTCTCAACAAGCTGGTTAAACTAGGGCCCTCTCAGCCAGCCTGCTCCACTAGGACCCTCTCAGCCAGCCTGCTCCACTAGGACCCTCTCAACCAGCCTGCACCACTAGGACCCTCTCAGCCAGCCTGCTCCACTAGGACCCTCTCAGCCAGCCTGCTCCACTAGGACCCTCTCAGTCAGCCTGCTCCACTAGGACCCTCTCAGCCAGCCTGCTCCACTAGGGCCCTCTCAGCCAGCCTGCTCCACTGGGACCCTCTCAGCCAGCCTGCTCCACAAGGACCCTCTCATCCAGCCTGCTCCACTAGGACCTTCTCAGCCAGCCTGCTCCACTAGGACCCTCTCAGCCAGCTTGCTCCACTAGGACCCTCTCAGCCAGCCTGCACAACTAGGACCCTCTCAGCCAGCCTGCTCCACTAGGACCCTCTCAGCCAGCCTGCTCCACTAGGACCCTCTCAGTCAGCCTGCTCCACTAGGACCCTCTCAGCCAGCCTGCTCCACTAGGGCCCTCTCAGCCAGCCTGCTCCACTGGGACCCTCTCAGCCAGCCTGCTCCACAAGGACCCTCTCATCCAGCCT
The DNA here is from genome assembly GCF_016432855.1 of Salvelinus namaycush. Taxonomy (NCBI): domain Eukaryota; kingdom Metazoa; phylum Chordata; class Actinopteri; order Salmoniformes; family Salmonidae; genus Salvelinus; species Salvelinus namaycush. The sequence continues at coordinate 78,411 of NW_024061489.1, forward strand.
GCTCCACTAGGACCTTCTCAGCCAGCCTGCTCCACTAGGACCCTCTCAGCCAGCTTGCTCCACTAGGACCCTCTCAGCCAGCCTGCACAACTAGGACCCTCTCAGCCAGCCTGCTCCACTAGGGCCCTCTCAACCAGCTGGTTAAACTAGGGCCCTCTCAGCCAGCCTGCTCCACTAGGACCCTCTCAGCAAGCCTGCTCCACTAGGGCCCTCTCAGCCAGCCTGCTCCACTAAGACCCTCTCAGCCAGCCTGCTCCACTAGGGCCCTCTCAACCAGCTGGTTAAACTAGGGCCCTCTCAGCCAGCCTGCTCCACTAGGACCCTCTCAGCCAGCCTGCTCCACTAGGGCCCTCTCAGCCAGCCTGCTCCACTAGGGCCCTCTCAACAAGCTGGTTAAACTAGGGCCCTCTCAGCCAGCCTGCTCCACTAGGACCCTCTCAGCCAGCCTGCTCCACTAGGACCCTCTCAACCAGCCTGCACCACTAGGACCCTCTCAGCCAGCCTGCTCCACTAGGACCCTCTCAGCCAGCCTGCTCCACTAGGACCCTCTCAGTCAGCCTGCTCCACTAGGACCCTCTCAGCCAGCCTGCTCCACTAGGGCCCTCTCAGCCAGCCTGCTCCACTGGGACCCTCTCAGCCAGCCTGCTCCACAAGGACCCTCTCATCCAGCCTGCTCCACTAGGACCTTCTCAGCCAGCCTGCTCCACTAGGGCCCTCTCAGCCAGCCTGCTCCACTAGGACCCTCTCAGCCAGCCTGCTCCACTAGGGCCCTCTCAGCCAGCCTGCTCCACTTTGGCCCTCTCAGCCAGCCTGCTCCACTAGGACCCTCTCAGCCAGCCTGCTCCACTAGGGACCTCTCAGCCATCCTGCTCCACTAGGACCCTCTCAGCCAGCCTGCTCCACTAGGACCCTCTCAGCCAGCCTGCTCCACTAGGGCCCTCTCAGCCAGCCTGCTCCACTAGGGCCCTCTCAGCCAGCCTGCTCCACTAGGACCCTCTCAGCCAGCCTGCTCCACTAGGACCCTCTCAGCCAGCCTGCTCCACTAGGACCCTCGCAGCCAGCCTGCTCCACTAGGGCCCTCTCAGCCAGCTGGTTAAACTAGGGCCCTCTCAGCCAGCCTGCTCCACTAGGACCCTCTCAGCCAGCCTGCTCCACTAGGACCCTCTCAGCCAGCCTGCTCCACTAGGGCCCTCTCAGTCAGCCTGCTCCACTAGGACCCTCTCAGCCAGCCTGCTCCACTAGGACCTTCTCAGCCAGCCTGCTCCACTAGGGCCCTCTCAGCCAGCCTGCTCCACTAGGACCCTCTCAGCCAGCCTGCTCCACTAGGACCTTCTCAGCCAGCCTGCTCCACTAGGGCCCTCTCAGCCAGCCTGCTCCACTAGGGCCCTCTCAGCCAGCCTGCTCCACTTTGGCCCTCTCAGCCAGCCTGCTCCACTAGGACCCTCTCAGCCAGCCTGCTCCACTAGGACCCTCTCAGCCAGCCTGCTCCACTAGGGCCCTCTCAGCCAGCCTGCTCCACTAGGACCCTCTCAGCCAGCCTGCTCCACTAGGACCCTCTCAGCCAGCCTGCTCCACTAGGGCCCTCTCAGCCAGCCTGCTCCACTAGGGCCCTCTCAGCCAGCCTGCTCCACTAGGACCCTCTCAGCCAGCCTGCTCCACTAGGACCCTCTCAGCCAGCCTGCTCCACTAGGACCCTCTCAGCCAGCTTACATCACTATTTTTTACCTCAGTTTTCTATCAGATAGTCTGTCACCATGTAATGTCTGTTTAGGGTCAAATAGTCTTGGGATTTTTTATATTTTGGAGACAAAGATCAGGAAACTCATATTATTATTCTACATGTATTTCACCCCTTATTTTCTACACTAAACTATCTCCATATATACTTCCATAAATGTGTTAAACTGGTACCAGGAGACCTTCAGACGAGTCTTGTAAAGCTTGTGGGCGTCCTAGATCAATACAACCTGTACGTGTTCCTGAGAGACTCACCTTTCCATAGTGGGGTCATGTTAGTGTGTCCTAGATCAATACAACCTGTACGTGTTCCTGAGAGACTCACCTTTCCATAGTGGGGTCATGTTAGTGTGTCCTAGATCAATACAACCTGTACGTGTTCCTGAGAGACTCACCTTTCCATAGTGGGGTCATGTTAGTGTGTCCTAGATCAAACCAACCTGTATGTGTTCCTGAGAGACTCACCTTTCCATAGTGGGGTCATGTTAGTGTGTCCTAGATCAATACAACCTGTACGTGTTCCTGAGAGACTCACCTTTCCATAGTGGGGTCATGTTAGTGTGTCCTAGATCAATACAACCTGTACGTGTTCCTGAGAGACTCACCTTTCCATAGTGGGGTCATGTTAGTGTGTAGTCCAAACGGTTCTGACACTACAGACAGAAGTTGGCAGATGGACTGTACGACTTCAGACGATGCTTATGGGGTCGTAGAGCAAAACGGAGAACATCATCGTGTTCCTGAGTCTCATCTTTCCATAGTTTACAGGCCAAACTGATCGGACGTTACAGACATTTTCATGAGAAGACCCATTTTCTGAATGTTTCAAGGTCTGACAAACACAGCTCTGTGACCTTTCACCTCAGATGAGGAGTGGAGATATTGGTGGATGTCATGGATTGAGATGTAAAAAATATCTCCAGTTTAAACAGATGGATTTTAATGTGGATTGTTTTTAATGTTAATTACATTTCCACAGGTTCACTGAAATGGTAGACTAACGGTTCAATTGTAAATGAAAAGAGCATCTGCCAAACATGGATTGTGTGTGGGGGGGTACAGAGATGTGGTAGTCATATAATAATCATGCTGTGGTCTACATTTAGTTCATCATCAAGCAGACCAGATCATTAGAGATGGTGGGAGAGCCTGTTAGGCTGTTTAAAATGGAAGAATATAACTTACTGTAGCCTATATAATGTAACAATGACAATAATCCCTTCATATATACTGTAGTTTAAGGTTATTTTAGTGTCATAAAAAGTGTTAATTAAAACAAATCAGGATGTTTGGTGGATGGATTCAGTGTAGATGTTCTGCTGTGTATCGAGGGGTTTATATGAAAGTGGTATGATGAGAGTGGGAGAGGAGGAGAGGGGGGAGAAGAGGAGAAGAATGGGGCAGAAGAGGAAAAGGGGAGAAAACGAGAGGGGGGGAAGAGGAGAAGAGAGGGGGGGAAGAGGAGAAGAGAGGGGAGAAGAGGAGAGGAGATGGGGGAGAAGAAGAGAGGAGAGGGGGGAGAAGAGAGGGGCAGAAGAGGGGATGAGAGGGGGAGAATATGAGAAGAGGAAGAGAAGAGGAGAGGGGAGAAGGGAGGAGATGGGGGAGAGGGGAGGGGGAGAAGAGGAGAGCGGGAGAAGAGAGGGGGAAGAGTGGAGAGGAGAGGGGGACAAGAGGAGAAGGGGGAGAATAGGAGAGAGCGAGAAGAGGAGATGGGGAGAAGAGGAGAGTGGGGAGGTGGGAGAAGAGGAGAGGAAAGGGGGAGAAGAGAAGAGGGGGGAGAAGAGAGAGACAGGAGAGGGGAGAGTGGGAGGAGAGCAGAGGAGAGGGGGAGAAGTGAAGAAGGGAGAAGAGAAGATGAGAGTTGGAGGGAGAGGGGAAAAAGAGTAGAGGAGAGGGGACAATAGGAAAGGGGGAGAAGAGAGAGGCAGAAGAGGAGAAGAGAGAGGTAGATGAGGAGAAGAGAGGGGGAGAAGAGGAGAAGAGAGCAGGAGAAGAGGAGATGAGAGGGGCAGAGGAGGAGAAGAGAGGGTGGAGAAGAGGTGTAGAGTGGTGGGTAGAAGAGAGGGGGAGAAGAGGAGAAGAGAGTGGGAGAAGAGGAGATGAGAGGGGCAGAGGAGGAGAAGAGAGGGTGGAGAAGAGGTGTAGAGTGGTGGGTAGAAGAGATGGGGAGAAGAGGAGAAGAGACCGGGAGAAAAGTGGTGGGAGAAGGGGGGAGAAGAGGAGAGGAGATGGGGAGAATAGGAGATGAGAAGGGTAGAAGAGTGGGGGAGAAGGTGAGAGGAGAGGGGGAGAAGAGGATAAGAGAGGAGAAGAAGAAGGGAAGAGAGGGGGAGAAGAGGAGAACGGGAGACAAGAGGGGGGATTATAGGATAGGGGAGAAGGGGAGAGAAGAGGAGAGTAGAGGGGGAGGAAAGGGAGAGGAGAAGAAAGGGGGAGAAGAGTAAGTGAGAAGAGGAGAGGGTGGAGAAGCTAAGAGGGTGGAGAAGAGGAGAGGGGGAGAAGAGGAGAGGGTGGAGAAGAGGAGAGGGGGAGAATAGGAGAGGGTGGAGAAGAGGAGAGGGGGAGAAGAGGAGTTGGGGGAAATTTGACCATCTAACTTGGAAAGGTAGCATCCTATGATGTTGCATTGTTGAAAGTCACTGATCTCTTCATTAACCTGTCCAGGACTGGGGTTCCGCCAACAGCCAATGAAATTGCAGGCGCCAAATAGAAATCAACAGAAATCTCATAAATCAAATTTCTCAAACATACAAGTATTAGGCACCATTTTAAAGATAACATTCTCGTTAATCCAGCCACTGTGTCTGATTTCAAAAAAGCTTTGCAGTGAAAGCTCCACAAACGATTATGTTAGGTCACCACCAAGTCACAGAAAAACCCCAGCCATTTTTCCCGCCAAAGAGAGGAGTCACAAAAAGCACAAATAGAGATCAAATTAATCACTAACCTTTGATGATCTTCATCAGATGACACTCATAGGACTTCATGTTACACAATACATGTATGTTTTGTTCGATAAAGTGCATATTTATATCCAAAAATCTCATTTTACATTGGCGTGTTATGTTCAGTATTTCGAAAAAAAAGGTTGTGATTTTGCAGAGAGCCACATCCGTTCACAGAAATACTCATTATAAATGTTGATGACAATTCAAGTGTTATGCATGGAACTTGAGATAAACTTCTCCTTAATGCAACCGCTGTGTCAGATTTCAAAAAAACTTTACGGAAAAAGCCTACCATGCAATAATCTGAGTACGGAGCTCAGAGCCCAAACCAGCCAAAAGAAATATCCGCAGAAATATCATTATAAATATTCACTTACCTTTGATGATCTTCATCAGAATGCACTCCCAGGAATCCCAGTTCCACAATAGATGTTTAGTTCGATAAAGTCCATCATTTATGTCAAAATAGCTTCTTTTGTTCGGGCGTTTGGTAAACAAATCGAAACCAGCGGAAAGGTTGGACGAAAATTCCAAAAAGTTATATTACTGGTCGTAGAAACATATCAAACTATGTATAGTTTGATATGTATAGTCTTTAGGATATGTTTGTCTATGGAGATGGCATCTGTCAGGAAGGGGTGTGGCTGAAATAGAGTCCACTAATTTGAAGGGGTGTCCACATACAATCAATCACTAATCAATCACATTTATTTGTTTACTTCTTACATCATCTGATGTCACAAAGTGCTGCACAGAAACCTAAAACCCAAGATGTTCAAATGTTCATAGATGACCAGCAGGGTCAAATAATAATAATCACAGTGGTTGTCGAGGGTGCAACAGGTCAGCACCTCAGGAGTTAATGTCAGTTGGCTTTTCATAGCCGATCATTCAGAGTATCTCTACCGCTCCTGCTGTCTCTAGAGAGTTGAAAACAGCAGGTCTGGGACAGGAAGCACGTCCGGTGAACAGGTCAGGGTTCCATAGCCGCAGGCAGAACAGTTGAAACTGGAGCAGCAGCACGGCCAGGTGGAGACAGCATTTGAAGGGGTGTCCACATACTTTTGTATATATAGTGTATGTACACATGGGTGTTGTTGCACCATACCAACGATAAGCCTGTCTTCCCATCACATCATGAAAGGTCATGTTGATGTTCATTTAACCTCTGTCTCTCTCTTCCTCTGACTCCTCCCTTTCTCCTCTGTCTCTCTCTTCCTCTGACTCCTCCCTTTCTCCTCTGTCTCTCTCTTCCTCTGACTCTTCCCTTTCTCCTTTGTCTCTCTCTTCCTCTGACTCCTCCCTTTCTCCTCTGTCTCTCTCTTCCTCTGGCTCCTCCCTTTCTCCTCTGTCTCTCTCTTCCTCTGACTCCTCCCTTTCTCCACTGTCTCTCTCTTCCTCTGACTCCTCCCTTTCTCCTTTGTTTCTCTCTGTCTCTCTCTCTCTCTCTCTCTCTTTATCCTCTGTCTCTCTCTTTCTCCTCAGATCTCCAGGCTCAAAGCGTCAGTCCACCAGGTAGGTAGAGTATAAATCTACAGGGATTATAGCAGTTCAATATTAGTCAACTTTATTATCCCACATGGAGAAATTCATGTGTCCATACAAACCATTCTAAAACCCAATAACAAGTAGTGTTTTATGGAACTACTAATACTTGTCAACCACAAAGCATTACTGCTGTTAGAATAACAGAATCACTGTCATCATCTGTCCTCACCACTGTGTTTTCCTCTCTGCTGTTTACAGCTGAATACTCAGTCAGACTGGTGGATGGGACCACTTCCTGTTCTGGGACAGTGGAAGTCTTCTACAGAGGAGAGTGGTTGGGTCTATGTTCTGGGTGGTGGAGCATGACAGAACAGGTTAAGGTTTTGTGTAGACAGCTGGACTGTGGGAATCCTGTAGCTGAATATAGAGGACCTATGTTTGAAGATGGACCAAGAGTCTATCTATATGGTTGCTATGGAAATGAGTCTTCTTTTGGACATTGTGACATCATAGGAGGACCTGGTTACTGTAATGGTGGATATGATCATCATGTGACCTGTTCAGGTAAGAGACTGGTCATATTGACAGATTTATTTGTACATTATATAATATTACCATGTATCATGTTTTATGTGTTTTTATTTCATTTAAATAGAGGGAGAGATGTCAGATGTATTTAAACATTATATTTGTGTTTGTCATATTGGTTTATGGGAGATGTTCATGGGCAGATCATTGTAGTTCAGATGGTACTGAAGTGAAGCTGCCTGATGGATGTCCAGCTGTTTATTTTCCATAAAGTGAAGTGAACTTATTCCTGTCTCCTGCCTGCATTAATCCCAACCCGATCCTGAGTGACTAAGAACCCATTTCTACCTCTTACAGTATCAAACATAGCAAACTACAATCTTTTATCCAACATATTTGTGTTTAGTCCTTGACAGTGTCATCAACAAAACTGATTGAATGTTCAATCAACTCTTTTTCTCCAGAGTCTGTGCGTCTTGTGGATGGAGCTGGTCTCTGCTCTGGGAGAGTGGAGGTGAAGTCCAATCAGTCCTGGGCCTCAGTGTGTGAAGCTGACTTTGACCGGCAGGATGCAGAGGTAGTCTGTGGGGAGCTTGGCTGTGGGGCTCCTGCAGCTCTACAGGGGGGGCTCTATGGAGGAGGTGAGGGTCACACCTGGGATAAAGAGTTCCAGTGTAAAGGCAAAGAGTCCCTTCTCCTGGACTGTGACACCTCAGACAGAAAACACAACACCTGCCTACCTGGTAATGCTGTTGGACTCACCTGCTCAGGTAAGAAACAGTTTGTCACTCAATCAACATTGTTTCTCACCTGGAGTGAAGAATATGAGAGACAATATAGGTGTGTTTTAGTGAGAAAATAGTAAGATTACTGTCTCTCTCTTTTCTTTTCTCAGAGCCTGATGATGTGAGGCTGGTGGGAGGAGGCAGTCGCTGTGCTGGTGGAGTGGAGCGGTACGACCAGGGAGAGTGGAGGACTGTGGGAGCTGAGGACAGGGACCAGGAGGATGTAGCTGCAGTAGTGTGTAGACAGCTGGGTTGTGGCTCCACTGTTTCAGTACCACCTGGAAACACTACTAGAGGGTTTAGAGTTTACTGTGATGGTCCTGAATCTTCACTGAGGGAGTGTTCCAGAAGTTATTATCTCCTTCCTGGACTCAAGGTGATCTGCTCAGGTAATAACAAGATACACTATATGGCTTTTGTGGATTCTAGTGGATTCGGCTTTTTCAGCCACACATGTTGCTGACAGGTGTATATAATTGAGAACACAGCCATGCAATCTCCATAGACAAACATTGGCAGTAGAATGGACTTACTGAAGATATCAGTGACTTTCAACGTGGCACGTCTAGGAGCAACAACGGCTCAGCCGTGAAGTGGTAGACAACACAAGCTCACAGAACGGACTGCCAAGTGTTGAACCACGTAGAGCGTAAAAATAATCCTCTGTTGTAAAACTCACTGCTGAGTTCCACATACTTTTGTCCATGTATTATATCTCCTTCCTGGACTCACAGTGATCTGCTCAGGAAATATCAACATATTATAATTACATTCAACTGATTTCCTTCATTCACACAACTTCCTCTGCACCTCTCATGATGACTGTTTAGCTTGTAAATCTGCTTTACTAAATAGATCAATCAGTCAAGTAGGAATCAAATACAAGTTAAATATCCCAGAATGCTTTTGTATTTGAGTGTTATCTCAGTGAATGTCTCTACTCACTACCACTGTCACATGTCATGTTATTGTCATATCTAAATGAGGAAAGTAGTTGAGAAGCTACGTTTTCTTTTTCTCTCCTCTTGTTCCAGATGTCCTGCTTAAGCCTGATATCAACATATGTTGTCTCAGTGACTGTAGGCCCACTACTCATGTTGCCCTGTGAGGGAGGGTGGCTAGCACTGTTACATGCTGATGTTATTGTCATATCTATAGGAAACTAGTTGAAGAGGTTTTTCTTCTTCTCTTTAATTGTTACAGATCTCCTGGTCCAGCCTGATATCTCCCTGACTGACTCAATGGGAGGGGTCTCCAGGGGCCACCAGGGGCCCGAGATGTTCAGGGGCTACAGCTTCACCATCACCTGCTCCACTCAGCCACAGTACCCAGGAGGCTCCTTCCTCCTCACGTTCACCGGCTCCAACAGAACCCAGACCCAGCCAGCTGTCAATCACTCTGCTGCCTTCCTCTTCCCTGCTGCAGATGACTCCCACCAAGGGAACTACAGCTGTGTTTATGACAATTATGTTTTCTCTCATAACTTCTCCTCTGAGAGTGAGCTCCTCTCCCTCACCATCACAGGTAACTGAACATGAACCAGACTTATAACTTTGTCATTGACAGATTTCCCACAGATCTATGTGATGATGATCAGTCCCCTCATCAAAGGTGTTTCTGTTTGCAGCCTCTCCTCTGCCAGCCTTCATCATCAGACACGTTGTAGTGCTGCTGCTCCTACTGACAGCCATCACCACCTCCTACCTGTACTACAAGGTAAAGACATTTACTCAGACGTTACAAGTCATTTAAACTAGAGGGAGAGGGAGAGAGGGAGAGGGGGAGAGGGAGGGAGAGAGAATGGAGATACTAGCGAGTAAATGTCTGACTGTTGGTGCTGTGTCTCCCTAGCCCACCAGGAGGCAGAAGAGAGTGAACAGGGTGAGCAGCATGGATCTTGATGTCAATGGCATGGAGATGGTCTCTCTGAGCTCCAGAGCTGAAGCTGGACCGGGAGAGGAGAGAGCAGCCCAGGGGACGGAGTAGGAGTAGAATGAAGCTGACCCTACATGCTGATCATAGGTCAGTTTTGTGTTTTAAATCGATGGTCATCAGTGGACTGGTGTTTAAAATGTGGTGACAAACCTGAAGTGGTTCTAATTTTTAATAACAAGTTCAGAATTATTTTATCTGTCTAGAACCTTGGAAGAAATCTAAAAGGAGTGACTGCAACCACCATTATTCCTTTTAGTTTGTTTTTTACCACCAGAGAAACATGGGGTTCTGGGTAACATGGGGTTTTGGGTAACATGGGGTTTTGGGATAACATGGGGTTTTGGGTAAAATGGGGTTTTGGGATAACATGGAGTTTGGGATAACATGGAGTTTTGGTAACATGAGGTTTTGGGTAAAATGGGGTTTTGGGATAACATGGAGTTTTGGTAACATGAGGTTTTGGGTAACATGGGGTTCTGGGTAACATGGGGTTCTGGGTAACATGGGGTTCTGGTAACATGGGGTTCTGGGTAAAATGGGGTTTGGGATAACATGGGGTTTTGGTAACATGGGGTTTTGGTAACATGGGTTTTGGGTAACATGAGGTTTTGGGTAACAAGGAGTTTGGGTAACATGGGGTTTTGGGTAACATGGGGTTCTGGGTAACATGGGGTTCTGGTAACATGGGGTTCTGGGTAACATGGGGTTTGGGTAACATGGGGTTTTGGGTAACATGGGGTTTAGGGTAACATGGGGTTTTGGTAACATGGGGTTTGGGTAACATGGGGTTTAGGGTAACATGGGGTTTTGGTAACATGGGGTTTTGGTAACATGGGGTTTTGGGTAACATGGGGTTTCGGTAACATGGGGTTTGGGTAACATGGGGTTCTGGGTAACATGGGGTTTTGGTAACATGGGGTTTTGGGTAAACTTGGGGTTTTGATTATTTTAAGCGAGTAGCTCAATTACGTCTGTTTTGTGTTCCATAATGTATTGATTTTTGCTTTTGTCTTCATGTCTTTATCTTATTTAGTGTCTCTTAGATTCTTTATCTTATTTAGTGTCTCTTAGATTCTTTATCTTATTTGGTGTCTCTTAGATTCTTTATCTTATTTCGTGTCTCTTAGATTCTTTATCTTATTTAGTGTCTCTTAGATTCTTTATCTTATTTAGTGTCTCTTAGATTCTTTATGTTATTTAGTGTCTCTTAGATTCTTTATCTTATTTAGTGTCTCTTAGATTCTTTATCTTATTTAGTGTCTCGTAGATTCTTTATCTTATTTAGTGTCTCTTAGATTCTTTATCTTATTTAGTGTCTCTTAGATTCTTTATCTTATTTAGTGTCTCTTAGATTCTTTATCTTATTTAGTGTCTCTTAGATTCTTTATCTTATTTAGTGTCTCTTAGATTCTTTATCTTATTTAGTGTCTCTTAGATTCTTTATCTTATTTAGTGTTTCTTAGATTCTTTATCTTATTTAGTGTCTCTTAGATTCTTTATCTTATTTAGTGTCTCTTAGATTCTTTATCTTATTTAGTGTCTCTTAGATTCTTTACCTTATTTAGTGTCTCTTAGATTCTTTATCTTATTTAGTGTCTCTTAGATTCTTTACCTTACTTAGTGTCTCTTAGATTCTTTATCTTATTTAGTGTCTCTTAGATTCTTTATCTTATTTAGTGTCTCTTAGATTCTTTATCTTATTTAGTGTCTCTTAGATTCTTTATCTTATTTAGTGTTTCTTAGATTCTTTATCTTATTTAGTGTCTCTTAGATTCTTTATCTTATTTAGTGTCTCTTAGATTCTTTATCTTATTTAGTGTCTCTTAGATTCTTTACCTTATTTAGTGTCTCTTAGATTCTTTATCTTATTTAGTGTCTCTTAGATTCTTTATCTTATTTAGTGTCTCTTAGATTCTTTATCTTATTTAGTGTCTCTTAGATTCTTTATCTTATTTAGTGTCTCCATTATTAGTCCATGTATTATTATAATCATCTGTTCATTCTTTGTATTTTGAAACATTTTTTAATAAAGGGGTTTGTTGTTGTTGTTTACCTCTCATGATGTTATTGATTATAAATGTTATGATATTGATTATGATGTAGATTATTGTTATGATGTTGTTAGTAGTATATAGATAATGATGTTATTGATTATAAATGTTATGATATTGATTATGATGGAGATTATTTTTATGATGTTAGTAGTATATAGATAATGATGTTATTGATTATAAATGTTATGATATTGATTATTGATTATGAAGTAGATTATTGTTATGATGTTTCTCTCTAAACTGCCATGTAATTAACTGAATGCTTTTAATAAAATTACAGGCTGTCAGTCTTGTGTGATTCCCCTCTTGGACAGACTACAACATACAGTATGAATTAACTGAGATCAATCTGTGTGATTCCCCTCTTGGACAGACTACAACATACAGCATGAATTAACTGGTCATACATTTGGCAGGAGGTTAGGAAGTGCATCTCCGTTTCCACCTCATTTTGTGGGCTGTGTGCACATAGCCTGTCTTCTCTTGAGAGCCAGGTACCACCTGTATATAGTCCTGCTATTGTTATTTTACTGCTGGCTTTAATTACTTGTTACTTTAATTTCCTATTCTTTCCATATTTTTTTTAAACTGCATTGTTGGTTAGGGGCTCATAACTAATACAATTTGATTTGATTTGAGGTCTGCCTACGGCGGCCTTTCTCAATAGCAAGGCTAACTCACTGAGTCTGTACATAGTCAAAGCTTTTCTTAAGTTTGGGTCAGTGACAGTGGTCAGGTATTCTGCCACTGTGTACTCTCTGTTCAGGGATAAATGGCATTCTAGTTTGCTCTTTTTTTTAAAAAATTCTTTCAAATGTGTCAAGTAATTATCTTTTTGTTTTCTCATGATTTGGTTGGGTCTAATATGTTTGCTGTTCTGGGGCTCTGTGGGGTCTGTTTGTGTTTGTGAACAGAGCCCCAGAGCCCCAGTGTAAATGCAGAGCCAACTACTCCATGTCTGATCAGGGTCCAGAAGTCACCCACCAACCCTGGAGAGATACAGTCACCCACCAACCCTGGAGAGATACAGTCACCCACCAACCCTGGAGAGATACAGTCACCCACCAACCCTGGAGAGATACAGTCACCCACCAACCCTGGAGAGATACAGTCACCCACCAACCCTGGAGAGATACAGTCACCCACTAACCCTGGAGAGATACAGTCACCCACCAACCCTGGAGAGATACAGTCACCCACCAACCCTGGAGAGATACAGAGTTTGCAGGATTTTGTTCCAGACCACCAGTGAAACACCTGAAGTCAAATTGTCTAATCATAAAGGATTTGATGATATATTGATTGATAGGTATTGGTTGAAGTGGTGCTGGGCTGGGGAAACATCTGCATACCTGGGCTGGGGAAACATCTGCATACCTGGACTGGGGAAACGTCTGCATACCTGGGCTGGGGAAACGTCTGCAAACCTGGGCTGGGGAAACGTCTGCATACCTGGTCTGGGGAAACGTCTGCATACCTGGGCTGGGGAAACGTCTGCATACCTGGGCTGGGGAAACATCTGCATACCTGGGCTGGGGAAACATCTGCATACCTGGACTGGGGAAACGTCTGCATACCTGGGCTGGGGAAACGTCTGCATACCTGGGCTGGGGAAACGTCTGCATACCTGGGCTGGGGAAACGTCTGCATACCTGGGCTGGGGAAACGTCTGCATACCTGGTCTGGGGAAACGTCTGCATACCTGGACTGTACCCCAATAATCTCTCTTTCCTCCCAAAGTGTGCACTTGTTCACTTCCCTTCATGGATTTGACAAGAATTGATTAGTTTGGAAACTCGTGCTATAACCTACGCCTTCACCAATCCAATGCTTTTACACTTCATGGGGTGTAGTGAACGAGTGCACACTTCAGAAAGCAGTAAATACTTTTGGGACGCAGCCCTGGCCCAGGCCGGAGGATCTCCAAATTGACCATTGGGAGCCTATAAATTCTGTGGTGCTCTATTCTGGAATAATAACTGGCGTTTGTCGCCCCCTTGTGGAAATAACCTCTTATTGATCTGGCTCTATATAGAGACCTCTGCAGTTTGCACCTCGCAGCACACGTACAAATATTCGAGGTTAAACTCTTATATTACTGTTCTGCTAGCAGCATGATAATATGCTGGCAGCACAACAGCAGATTATTTTCTTCTAAATAAGAGTCCCCCTGCAAAGACAAACTCAACTTTGAGAATAGCGATTATTTTACTGCTGTAGTGGAGTACAACACTTTTTCACAGCATTGCAACCACTTTTTAAACAAATAAATGGATAATTTTACATATTTTGATATTGTATTATTTAGACCAGCATTTCTTTTGAAAGTTTCCAAACTAAATACTGGTATGTTGAAAGCTGTTGTGTAGGTCAGTGGTGTAGTGGTGCCTGGAGAAGTGGGTACACAGTACTCTAATTTAGTAAAACATTTTCCAAACGGCCCAGAGAAGGAAAGGCACCCTGTGTGAAAAGCATGAGAAACAGTGATATACATTCTGAATGACCTAAAATGATGAATCCCATATTGGTCTTTCACAGTCAGGCCAACCCAAGCTGTACTGTTCAGTAAGATAATAGTAGACCAACCCAAGCTGTACTGTTCAGTAGGATAATAGTAGACCAACCCAAGCTGTACTGTTCAGTAGGATAATAGTAGACCAACCCAAGCTGTACTGTTCAGTAGGATAATAGTAGACCAACCCAAGCTGTACTGTTCAGTAGGATAATAGTAGACCAACCCAAGCTGTACTGTTCAGTAGGATAATAGTAGACCAACCCAAGCTGTACTGTTCAGTAGGATAATAGTAGACCAACCCAAGCTGTACTGTTTAGTAGGATAATAGTAGACCAACCCAAGCTGTACTGTTTAGTAGGATAATAGCAGACTAACCCAAGCTGTACTGGTCAGTAGGATAATAGAAGACTAACCCAAGCTGTACTGGTCAGTAGGATAATAGTAGACCAACCCAAGCTGTACTGGTCAGTAGGATAATAGTAGACCAACCCAAGCTGTAAATGTAGACCAACCCAAGCTGTACTGGTCAGTAGGATAATAGCAGACTAACCCAAGCTGTACTGGTCAGTAGGATAATAGAAGACTAACCCAAGCTGTACTGGTCAGTAGGATAATAGTAGACCAACCCAAGCTGTACTGTTCAGTAGGATAATAGTAGACCAACCCAAGCTGTAAATGTAGACCAACCCAAGCTGTACTGGTCAGTAGGATAATAGTAGACCAACCCAAGTTGTACTGGTCAGTAGGATAATAGTAGACCAACCCAAGCTGTACTGTTCAGTAGGATAATAGTAGACCAACCCAAGCTGTACTGGCCAGTAGGATAATAGTAGACCAACCCAAGCTGTACTGGTCAGTAGGATAATAGTAGACCTTTTATTGAAACAGAGAAACTGAGTCAGAAATTCACAAATTCAGAATTGTTCTCATTTTTTCAGGTTTTTGTTCTCAAAGTCAAACTTTTTTTTAACAAAAAAACAATGCAATTGTTCTAAGTCCATAACAATACTTAAACCAATCAGGAGACCACTTTTGAGGTTTGGGGAAAATCTAAGAAATTTACATTTTTGAGAGTAGTTCCCCTTTAACTCAAGTGTGCAGGCACCTAGCACTATTGTTTGATTAGCAGTGTTTCTTTCGTGCAGGAACCTAGCAATATTGTTGGATTAGCAATGTTAATATAGTACAGAAATCTTATGTTTATTTGACTCTGATGATAAAGAAATAGAAAATATTCCTGTAAAGGACTGTGTTAAATATTTAGGAATACATGTGTCAAAAAACCACAGTCAGACAACATATGAATTTCTCTCCTAAAATTAAGAAAACCAAAAATATATTTAATAATTGTCTATAAAGAGATCTTTCTATACTTGGGAGAGTACTTCTGTCCAAGGCAGAGGGACTGTCTGGTTTTGTGTACCCCTCATCTTTGTTTGTAAATCCTGCTACTTGTAAAGAGATCAACAAGACCTTTCTTGACTTCATCTGGAAAAATAAGTCTCACAAACTGAAGAAGTCAGTCCTCTGTAATAAAAGAGCTGAAGGAGGTCTGGAAGTGTTGGACTTTGTGACATAAATAACACTTTCAAGATCAACTGGTTGACAAGATGTTTGATCAATACCCATTCAATATGGTATTTCATTCCAAATAATGTGTTTAATAAATTGGGAGGTCTTCAATTTTTACTGAAATGTAATTATATTCCTGAAAGATTACCTGCTAAATTGGCTAGGTTTCACCAACAAGCTTTAAGGCCTGGAAAATATGTTTCCATATATGTTTCCCCACATAAAGCTCTTTTGTGGAATAATTCAGACATAACTGTAAGGAATAAGTCATTGTTCTACCCCAACTGGCATGAGAGGAATAATGACTTTGTTCTTGATGTTTTTGACAACAGAGGTAATATTCTTACATTTGAACAATTTATAACATTGAAAGAGTTTCCAATTCCTTTCAGTGTTTATTTCTGTGATCAATGCCGTTCCCAGTGGTCTAACTACACTCATGAAAACTCCTCTTAGCTTTGGTAATGATCACAAAGTTTATCCAGAACTCAGATTGGAAGGCGTGGGCTTACTTGAGAAATCTTGTTGTAATAAATATATAAGACAAATTCTTCATTCACAAAACCAACTTCCACCGAGAGGAAAATGTTTCTGGAACATGCTTATTATTCCTGACATTGTCTGGATAAATGCCTGGTTAAGGCCTTACAAATATTGTATACCAAACAAAGTTAAGGAAGTGCACTTTAAAATGTTACATAAGATACTGTATATCCATGTAATTCTATGATATCCAAATGTGTGGCTGTTGATGATATCTGCGTTTTCTGTGAAGAAAAGGTGAGAATCTGTCCCACTTGTTCTTTAATGTAAATTTGTGTCAGAATTTTGGGAAAACCTTGAAAAATACTTATTTACCATTATGAACACGACCCATGTTTTTGACATGAAAGATATAATATGTTACTATTGCAATGATAACAAGACCATTGAAATGATTGTTCATTTTTATTATTCTTGTTGCCAAATACTTTATACACAAACAAACATTCCAAAATTCTATACCAAAATGACACATTTTTCTGATTGAATGTAAGTATTTTATTAAAACATTAATCCTAGTGAATAACAACATCTTCCTGAATCATTATAGATTTTTTCAGAGTGATTACAACTACACTAGAATAGTTAATTATTTATATGTTTTGTATGTTTTAGTATTTTCTCGTTAATACCTGTGTTCTGTTTTGTATGATGTAACAATGTAAATTGTAGATCTGCATTTTGAATAAAAAAGTATATAAATCAAATCAAATCTAAAAAGAGGCACTTCTGCTGCGTCTCTTTCTGCTGACTGGAGTGGGCAACGCAGTTGAGGAACCAAAAGTTTATTTTCATTTATTTCATAAAAGTGTAATATTATATTAAGTCGTTCAAAGAGAAGCATGTGTTGATTGATTCGTGTTTAATGAGTGATAATTTAAAACAAACTTTAGACCCACTACATATTTACATTGAACCATAGTTCTGACATGGATCATTTTGACCCCAGAAGCATATCTTTTATCAGAGCCAAAATGTGGTTTATTCCATTTTTCATGACTTTGTCAATCAACTTGTTCTTAATACATCTAAATCATGGTTTAGTGTTTCTGTATCAATATGGACTTTTAACAAATTCAAATCCTTTGTATTCCTACTACAATGTTAAAACATTCTACATTGTGACATCATTCAAATATTCTACATTGTGACATTTCATTGATATCATGAAACAACTACTTCATGTATGTATTTTCTGATGTTTGATCAGAGATCTTTTATCAGAGTATCTCTTGTGACATTGATTACAGCTATAAGATTTCTCTCCTGTGTGTGTTCTCTGGTGTATAGTCAGATGGCTAGATGTAACAAATCTCTTCCCACATTGATCACAGCTATAAGGTTTCACTCCTGTGTGTGCTCTCAGATGTACTATCAGCCAGCTTGAGTGATTAAACCTCTTCCCACTGAGTACAGTTAAAAGGTTTCTCTACTATGTGTATTTTCTGGTGTGATTTTAAATCTGTTGAACTAACAAAACTCTTTCCGCAGTCAGAGCAGTGGTAAGATTTCTCTCCGGTGTGTGCTCTCAGATGTACTATCAGGCAGCTTGAGTGATTAAACATCTTCCCACATTGATCACAGCTATAAGGTTTCTCTCCAGTGTGTGCTCTCAGATGTACTATCAGGCAGCTTGAGTGAGTAAAATTTTTCCCACATTGATCACAGCTATAAGGTTTCTCTCCAGTGTGAATTCTCATGTGTACTTTTAGTGAATTTGATCTTAAGTAACTCTTCCCACAATCAAAACAGCGGTGAGATTTCTCTTCTGTGTGTACTCGCTGGTGTATTTTAAGTTCTGATGAAGATTTGCAACCTTTCCCACGGTCAGAGCAGCAGTGAGATTTCTTCCCTGTGGGTCTCCTCTGGTGTTTCTTGAGGTGTTCTCATCGGGAGGGACTCTTCTCTGCCTCGTCAGCTTCATGATGTTGTTGAGGCTTCCCAGAGGATCCATGATAGTCACGTCTCTCTCCTGTGTGAACAACAAGTCAGACAGATGGTTAAAGGCCCACAACAGCAGAAATCCACTGTAAAAGGTGATGCCAACAGCGTAGCCATGATGTTGTACAACAATTGACCTCTGTAATGAATGTTAAAATTACTTGACAATTGTCTTAAGACAGTCAAGTGAACAACAATAGTCATATTTAGTCTTTTTTTCCACATTAGTAGTAACATCAATGACTTTAGGCTAGAAAAAAGTAAAAGTTGTTGAAATCCTAAGCAGTGTGTCAGATGACTTTTGGTCTCCAATATAGGCCCCTTTCTGTGTTTTCTAAAATTGCGACAAGGGCGATGCACATGCAATTTGGTTGCAGAAACACCTCCCTGATAATGCAGAAACCACTAGTTATGGATGTTGTATATCTGCCTGGAGCAAAAAAGGTGAGCAAAGATTGTAGTTTTTCCACAATGTATTCTGAATATGACAACACACTATCAGTGCAAGATCAGGAGTGCTACTCAAGGAAACTCACATTAAGCTCTGTGTCTATTCACTAATTCACCACCGTGGGGGAAAACTCAGGGGAGTTCTCATAGGCTGACAGCAGATATAGCCTCCATTTCCAGGTTGCTTATGAGTGCATTTCACACTACTTTGGATTATAATTGTAAGGTTCATTTGAATGTCCTGATTAATATAATGTTTATGTTTTTGTCGAAAATGTACTACTTTGTATTTAAAAACGACTTCAACCAGTAAAATGTTCTTTGGCTATTATTCTAAAATGGATGACAGTTTTTTTTAAATGATCTATCTTCAGACAATACCCCATAATGACATCACAATACCCCATAATGACATCACAATACCCCATAATGACATCACACCAAAATAGTACCCCATAACAGTGAATAAAGTTTAGAAATGCTTGCTTACCAGGGAACTTTTGGCTAAACCAACTATATCATACTACGACCAATAAGCATACTACAAACTCAATGTACGTCACAAATAGTACGGTTAGTATGAGTATTCCAACACAGCTCAGGTCTCTGGGCTGCCATTTTGTTTCTGTTTAAAACCTAGGTTGCCCCTTTAAAAAAGCCACACAACAAACAACCAATCTGCAGTTGAAACAATAACAAAGCTGTCATTATTTTTTTACTCCAATGTTTAGAAACAAATGTCAGATTTCCCCTTTAACACCACACACATCAGTCCCACCACTGCCTCTGTTTTTAATACAGTAACGGTACCTACAGTTGAAGTCAAAAGTTTACATACACCTTAGCCAAATACATTTAATCTCATCACAATTCCTGACGTTTAATCCTAGTAAAAATTCCCTGTCTTAGGTCAGTTAGGATCACCACTTTATTTTAAGAATGTGAAATGTCAAAATAATGGTAGAGAGAATGATTTATTTCAGCTTTTATGTCATCAAATTCCCAGTGGGTCAGAAGTTTACATACACTCAATTAGTGCTACCCATCCCGGATCCGGGATTTCTGTCATTAAAAACCCTGACTAGCATAGCGTAGCCTAGCGCCAGAGGGTAATCATAAAATATAATTTCATGAAATCACAAGTGCAATATTGCAAAACACAGCTTAGCCTTTTGTTAATCCATCTGTCGTCTCAGATTTTGAAATGATGCTTTACAGCGAAAGCAATACATGCATTTGTGTAAATGTATCGATCGCTCGACAAAACAATAAGAACAGCTAGCGTCAGGTAACTCGGTAACAAAAACCAGCAAAGCAATCAAATGAATCGTTTACCTTTGTTGATTTTCGGTTGGTTTCACTCACGACACTCCCAGTTAGACAGCAAATGTTCCTTTTGTTCCATAAAGATATGTTTTATATCCAAATACCTCCATTTGTTTGATGCGTCATGACCAGGAATCCACCGGGAAAAGCGTTCGCGACAACGGCGGAATAAATTCCAAATGATATCCATAATGTCCACATAAACATGTCAAACGTTGTTTCTGATCCAACTTCATTGTATTTTTCACATATCTGTTCGATAATAAATCAACCGGGACAGTTGGCTTCTCACTAGGAGCGAGAGAGACAATGGCTACCTTTCAGATTTATGCAAGATTCACCCGGAGAGCCCCCACCTGTCCACTTACCCAATGTGCTCTTGCAAGCTCATCCTTCAAAATAAAGGCCTGAAACTACGTCTAAAAGCTGTTGACACCTTAGGGAAGACATAGAAAAAGAGGTCTTATTGATGAGACTTCACATATGCAATAGGAAGGCATTGGAACACAGAGCTCTCAAAATTAGTGCCACTTCCTGCTTGAAATTTTCTCAGGTTTTCATCTGCAATAAAAGTTCTGTTTAACTCACAGACAAAATTCTTACAGTTTTGGAAACTTCAGAGTGTTTTCTATCCTAATCGGACTATTATATGCATATTCTAGTTTCGGGGGATGAGAAATAGGCAGTTTAAAATGGGTACGCATATTTTGCCATATGTTTAAATTGCTTTCTTCTATCAAGAAGAAGTTTTAACTTCCTGACTGATGTCTTGAGATTTTGCTTCAATATATCCACATAATTTCCCCACCTCATGATGCCATCTAATTTGTGAAGTGCACTAGTCTCTCCTGCAGCAAAACACCCCCACAACATGATGCTGCCACCGCCTTGCTTCACATTTGGGATGGTGAGCTTTGGCTTGCAAGCCTCTCCCTTTTTCTTCCAAACATAACGATGGTCATTATGGCCAAACAGTTCTATATTTGTTTCATCAGACCAGAGGACATTTCTCCAAAAAGTACGATTCACTGATGTGGCCATCAACCTCCTCCTTCACATCTGACTCCTGGTGATCAACCTCCTCCTTCACGTCTGACTCCTGATGATCAACCTCCTCCTTCACATCTGACTCCAGTGATCAATCCAGAGCGTCTTCTTTTTTGGGGGGGAATCCCGATGGACGTCATTGAATAGGCTGTCATCACGACCACCACCCACAAGTTAATTGTCATTCAGGTTATCAATAGGAAGAGCATCAGCAATATGTCCTGTCTGGTAACTTGTCCTGTTCAATGGATTTACATTGGCAGGTGCACAGGGAGAAACCCCATTAAAAAAACTCGGTCGATCTCAATTGGGTAGGTTGTACCCAATTGGTTTTCTCTCTAGGTCATGCCAGTAGGTTACAGTAGGTTGTACCCAATTGGTTGTCTCTCTAGGTCATGTCAGTAGGTTACAGTAGGTTGTACCCAATTGGTTCTCTCTCTAGGTCATGCCAGTAGGTTACAGTAGGTTGTACCCAATTGGTTGTCTCTCTAGTGGAAACATTTATCAACCCAATGTGGAAAGTGTTGAATTTGGTCAACAACAAAATGAATGGCTTATTAGCTACGTGAGGTTTACTTGATCTAACAGAAGTGTCGGAATTCTTAAATTGTTATGTGGACACGTGATATACCGACAACTTTGATAAAAAACACTATAGGAGTTGTCTCCAGATCGCTATGCATATTCATGCTAGTAGCTTAGCATCTCTCTCCATTGAATACAGGCGGTTGACGACAACAACCCTCATAGAATATAAACAATAGATAACAATAATAATAAGATCCACCAATCCAAAGAAAGGATAGGCGGGAGCTAGACAACCCACAGTGCTGCTTTGTGGACAACGACTCCGCTTGTTAGGGCAGAGACTTATTGTCAGTATATCCATAATCGTTGGTGTAGCCAACCCAACTCTCGCATGGCACTATTGGGGGGCACTGTGTGTAGTAAATCATAACTACATTAAAATCACTACATGCCGTGGCCCCCAGATAGACCATTCTTAAATATATATGTTAAGTCACTTTTTGGAAACGGAACGGAGAAAACAAGGGGTAGCTTGCTCTCTACGTCGTCTGATTCTAGACATATCAGTCATCATCCTAGGGCCCTCCGTTGATGAGGTATTGACGAGCCAACTCCGAATACCCAAAGTGAAAACCCTATTTAAGGCGGTACTTACTGATGTAAATCAGATCTCCTACCTCCACCTCTTCATCTTTCAATGTGACAGAAATCTCCCCTTCCTTCTTCACGTCAAAAACGGCATCCTCTTTCTCATCCTCCTCTCACTGTGAACG
Source organism: Salvelinus namaycush (assembly GCF_016432855.1). NCBI lineage: Eukaryota > Metazoa > Chordata > Actinopteri > Salmoniformes > Salmonidae > Salvelinus > Salvelinus namaycush. Next base: position 100,584 of record NW_024061489.1, read on the forward strand.
CTTCTTCCTCTTTCACTGTAACAGCCTCGCCCTCAATTTATTTTTTAACTGTGACATCCTCCTCTTCCTTCTCCTCTTTCACGACAATGTTCAGCCCCAGAGCTTCTTTCTCCGTCCAGCAGACCCCTTCTTCTTTAGCAGGAGGAGAGAAGCTTAGTGACCTCATGTTCGGGGATGTTAGCTAGCTAGCTATCATTAGCGACTAAGCTAGTGCTAATTTAACCAGCCAGCTACTATATCTAATAAAAAATAACGTAACATTAAATTAAATAGGCTAACAAGTAGATACGATAGAAGTGTGTCTAAAACACAGCAGCTAATATACACCGAAAGCGTAAAAACAGCTTGAATCTTTCGGCTACGTTGGCTTGCAAGCTACCGAGGTGGTTGACTTGTTGTTTTTGAAGAACCGTCCACTACATTATACGTCACCATAGCAGCATCGCCTGAACGACGCAAATCGCCGTCTGCTGACTGGAGTGGGAAACGCAGTTGAGGAAAATATTATTTTAAATGGATTTCATTAAATAATACTATTATATTGAGAAATACAAAGACAGGAATGTGTTGATTGATTAGTGCGAATACATTTTATTTTACTACAGCACATTTAAGGCAGTTCATTAAGTCAAACTAAATCTAAATAAGTAGCCAGCTACTGTCAGTCTATACTGCTCCTACATGGTGTAACAATACATCATGTAGATGTATATAATGAACAGACTAGGTCTATACTGCTCCTACAGGGTGTAACAATACATCATGTAGATGTATATAATGAACAGACGAGGTCTATACTGCTCCTACAGGGTGTAACAATACATCATGTAGATGTATATAATGAACAGACTAGGTCTATACTGCTCCTACAGGGTGTAACAATACATCATGTAGATGTATATAATGAACAGACTAGGTCTATACTGCTCCTACAGGGTGTAACAATACATCATGTAGATGTATATAATGAACAGACTAGGTCTATACTGCTCCTACATGGTGTAACAATACATCATGTAGATGTATATAATGAACAGACTAGGTCTATACTGCTCCTACATGGTGTAACAATACATCATGTAGATGTATATAATGAACAGACTAGGTCTATACTGCTCCTACATGGTGTAACAATACATCATGTAGATGTATATAATGAACAGACTAGGTCTATACTGCTCCTACATGGTGTAACAATACATCATGTAGATGTATATAATGAACAGACTAGGTCTATACTGCTCCTACATGGTGTAACAATACATCATGTAGATGTACACTACCATTCAAAAGTTTGTGGTCACTTAGAAATGTCCTTGTTTTTGAAAGAAAATCACATTTTTTGTCCAATAAAATAACATCAAATTGATCAGAAATATAGTGTAGACATTGTTAATGTTGTAAATGACTATTGTAGCTGGAAACGGTTGATTTCTTATGGAATATCTACATAGGCGTACAGAGGCCCATTATCAGCAACCATCACTCCTGTGTTACAATGGCATGTTGTGTTAGCTAATCCAAGTTTATCATTTTAAAATGCTAATTGATCATTAGAAAACCCTTTTGCAATAATGATAGCACAGCTGAAAACTGTTGTGCTGATTAAACAAAGCTTTTGTAAACAGTGTGCGGGTCTTCTTGTTCTTTAACAAAGCTTTTTTAACAATCAGGAAGTAGAACAACAATAATCATCACCCTCTTGACCAATCTTCCCTCCCCTTAACATTCAGACCCTGTCAGTGTGCCAGGTGGACATTGGGTTTGATTCAGACCCTGTCAGTGTGCCAGGTGGACATTGGGTTTGATTCAGACCCTGTCAGTGTGCCAGGTGGACATTGGGTTTGATTCAGACCCTGTCAGTGTGCCAGGTGGACATTGGGTTTGATTCAGACCCTGTCAGTGTGCCAGGTGTACATTGGGTTTGATTCAGACCCTGTCAGTGTGCCAGGTGGACATTGGGTTTGATTCAGACCCTGTCAGTGTGCCAGGTGGACATTGTATTTGATTCAGACCCTGTCAGTGTGCCAGGTGGACATTGGGTTTGATTTAGACCCTGTCAGTGTGCCAGGTGGACATTGGGTTTGATTCAGACTCTGTCAGTGTGCCAGGTGGACATTGGGTTTGATTCAGACCCTGTCAGTGTGCCAGGTGGACATTGGGTTTGATTCAGACCCTGTCAGTGTGCCAGGTGGACATTGGGTTTGATTCAGAACCTGTCAGTGTGCCAGGTGGACATTGTGTTTGATTCAGACCCTGTCAGTGTGCCAGGTAGACATTGGGTTTGATTCAGACCCTGTCAGTGTGCCAGGTGGTCATTGGGTTTGATTCAGACCCTGTCAGTGTGCCAGGTGGACATTGGGTTTGATTCAGACCCTGTCAGTGTGCCAGGTGGACATTGGGTTTGATTCAGACCCTGTCAGTGTGCCAGGTAGACATTGGGTTTGATTCAGACCCTGTCAGTGTGCCAGGTGGTCATTGGGTTTGATTCAGACCCTGCCAGCATGGCCAGAAATGTATTCCAAGGTCAGTAACTTATAACCACGGAATCACCGCAGACCTTTCATGCCTAAAAACAAGTATTAGATTTACTGCATCAGCAAATCTAATTTTGTCACTGCATAAGACACCATTCACAATGATGGCTGAGGTACGTGTAAAACATGACATATTATTTCCTCATTGTAAAAAATGTCCCGCTCCTTTAAAACATATTTGTAATGCCAAGGCTTTAGCTCAGTGGGCTGTTCCATTGTTGAGGAAAGCAGGGGGAGTGTTGTGAGTAACAGAACTGCCTGAGATGTAGGGGAAGAGAAGCTGTTCCATTGTTGAGGAAAGCAGGGGGGTGTTGTGAGTAACAGAACTGCCTGAGATGTAGGGGAAGGGAAGCTGTTCCATTGTTGAGGAAAGCAGGGGGGTGTTGTGAGTAACAGAACTGCCTGAGATGTAGGGGAAGGGAAGCTGTTCCATTGTTGAGGAAAGCAGGGGGAGTGTTGTGAGTAACAGAACTGGCTGAGATGTAGGGGAAGGGAAGCTGTTCCATTGTTGAGGAAAGCAGGGGGAGTGTTGTGAGTAACAGAACTGCCTGAGATGTAGGGGAAGGGAAGCTGTTCCATTGTTGAGGAAAGCAGGGGGAGTGTTGTGAGTAACAGAACTGCCTGAGATGTAGGGGAAGGGAAGCTGTTCCATTGTTGAGGAAAGCAGGGGGAGTGTTGTGAGTAACAGAACTGCCTGAGATGTAGGGGAAGGGAAGCTGTTCCATTGTTGAGGAAAGCAGGGGGAGTGTTGTGAGTAACAGAACTGCCTGAGATGTAGGGGAAGGGAAGCTGTTCCATTGTTGAGGAAAGCAGGGGGGGTGTTGTGAGTAACAGAACTGCCTGAGATGTAGGGGAAGGGAAGCTGTTCCATTGTTGAGGAAAGCAGGGGGGGTGTTGTGAGTAACAGAACTGCCTGAGATGTAGGGGAAGGGAAGCTGCTCACTGATTGGCTGTAGGGACAAGGATCCCTCCAAAAATCTACCACTAATAGGCCAAGCCTCCACAGACCCCGTCTTGTACTGACAAACAAATCATTTGACATTCAAATATGTCATTTTAAATCCAGCTGGGCCTTTTAACACAGACAGTTGTTCCTGCTGTAGATGTTATGCCTTTGTACAGATCTAGGATCAGATCGTTTTATATGTTCTCTAACACAGACAGTTGTTCCTGCTGTAGATGTTATGCCTTTGTACAGATCTAGGATCAGTTCGTTTTATATGTTCTCTAACACAGACAGTTGTTCCTGCTGTAGATGTTATGCCTTTGTACAGATCTAGTGTAACGGTTGTTCTCCTCCTCTTCGTCTGAAGAGGAGGAGTAGGGATTGGACCAAAGCGCAGCGTGAAATGTTGACATAATGATGTTTATTAAAGTAAAGACGAAAACACGAAAACACTTTAACAAACTACAAAACAAAATAAACGATGTAGACAGACCTGGACTTGAGACTTACAATATACGAAGAACGCACGAACAGACTACATACACGAACGACAAAACGAAACAGTCCCGTGTGGTAGACATACAGACACAGGAGACAACCACCCACAAACAAACAGAGTGAAACAGCCTACCTATATATGATTCTCAATCAGAGGAAATGAATAACACCTGTCCCTGATTGAGAACCATATAAGGCTAACAAACAATGAACCTAAACATAGAAACACGTAACATAGAATGCCCACCCCAACTCACGCCCTGACCAACTAAACACATACAAAAATAAGAGAAAACAGGTCAGGGATAGTTGTTCCTGCTGTAGATTTTATGCCTTTGCACAGATCTAGGACCAGTTCACCTCCACAATGCATATACAGTACCGGTCAATTGTTTGGACACACCTACAAATTCAATGTTTTTTCTTTATTTTAACTATTGTCTACATTGTACAGATCTAGGATCAGTTTTAACTATTGTCTACATTGTAGAATAATAGTGGAGACATTGAAACTATGAAATAACACATATGGAATCATGTAGTAACCAAACAAGTGGCAGTAGAATGGCTTTACTGAAGATCTCAGTAACTTTCAACGTGGCACCGTCAGAGGATGGCACCTTTCCAACAAGTCAGTTTGTCAAGTTTCTGACCTGCTCGAGCTTCCCCGGTCGACTGTAAGTGCTGTTACTGAGAAGTGGAAACATCTAGGACCAACAACGGCTCAGCCAAGAAGTAGTGGGCCACACAAGTTCACAGAACAGGACCGCCGAGTGCTGAAGCGTGTAACGTGTAAAAATCATCTGTACTTGGTTGCAACACTCACTAACAAGTTCCAAACTGCCTCTGGAAGCAACATCAGCACAAGAAACTGTTTGTCAGGAGCTCCATGAAATGGGTTTCCAGGGCCGAGCAGCTGCATACAAGCCTGAGGTCACCATGTGCAATGCCAAGTGTAGGCTTAAGTGGTGTAAAGCTAGCTGTCATTGCTCTGGAGCAGTGGAAACGTATTCTCTGGAGTGAGGAATTATGCTTCACCTTCTAGCAATCCGACGGACTAATCTGGGTTTGGCGGATGCCAGGAGAATGCTACCTGCCCCAATGCATTGTGCCAACTGTAAAGTTTGGTGGAGGAGGAATAATGGTCTGGGGTTGTTTTTCATGGTTCGGGCTATGCCCCTTAGTTCCAGTGAAGGGAAATCTCAATGCTACAGCATAGAATGACATTCTAGAGGAATCTGTGCTTCCAACTTTGTGGCAACAGCTTGGGGAAGGCCCTTTCCTGTTTCAGCATGACAATATCCTTGTACGCAAATCGAGTTCCATACATGAATGGTTAGTCGAGATCGGTGTGGAAGAACTTCACAAGCCCTGACCTCAACAACGTCGAACGCCTTTGGGATGAAGTGGAACGCCGACTGCGAGCCAGGCCTAATCGCCCAACATCAGTGCCCGAACTCACTAATGCTCTTGTGGCTGAATGGAAGAAAGTCCCCGCAGCAATGTTCCAACATCTAGTGGAAAGCCTTCCCAGAAGACTGGAGGCTGTTATAGCAGCAACGGGGGACCAACTCCATATTAATACCCATGATTTTGGAATGAGATGTTTGACGAGCAGGTGTCCACATACTTTTGGTGATATAGTGTGTATACTGCAGATGGCTGGCTGGCTGGCTGGCTGTCTGGCTGGCTGGCTTGCAGACAGACAGACAGAACATTGGCAGTTATATCCTGCCTGTTTTGCCCTGTACGGGGGTATCGTCGGATGGGGCCACAGTGTCTCCCGACCGCTCCTGTCTCAGCCTCCAGTATTTATGCTGCAGAGGTTTATGTGTCGAGGGGCTAGGTTCAGTCTGTTATATCTGGAGTATTTTTGCTGTCTTATCCTGTGTCCTGTGTGAATTTAAGTATGCTCTGTCTAATTCTCTCTTTCTTTCTCTCTTTTTTTCTCTCTCTTGGAGGACCTGAGCCCTAGGATCATGCCACAGGACTACCTGGTCTGATGACTCCTTGCTGTCCCCAGTCCACCTGGCCGTGCTGCTGCTCCAGTTTCAACTGTTCTGCCTGCGGCTATGGAACCCTGACCTGTTCACCGGACGTGCTACCTGTCCCAGACCTGCTGTTTTCAACTCTCTAGAGACAGCAGGAGTGGTAGAGAAACTCTGAATGATCGGCTACGAAAAGCCAACTGACATTTTCTCATGAGGTGCTGACATGTTGCACCCTCGACATCCACTGTGATTAATATTATTTGACCCTGCTGGTCATCTATGAACATTTGAACATCTTGGCCATGTTCTGTTATAATCTCCACCCGGCACAGCCAGAAGAGGACTAGCCACCCCTCATAGCCTGGTTCCTCTCTATGTTTCTTCCTAGGTTCTGGCTATTCTAGGGAGTTTTTCCTAGCCACCGTGCTTCTACACCTGCATTGCTTGCTGTTTGGGGTTTTAGGCTGGGTTTCTGATAAGCACTTTGAGATATCAGCTGATGTAAGAAGGGCTTTATAAATACATTTGATTTGAACTACTAGTCACCCTCCACTCTCTCCCTGAGTCCAGGCGACAGACAGACAGACAGACAGACAGACAGACAGACAGACAGACAGACAGACAGACAGACAGACAGACAGACAGACAGACAGACAGACAGACAGACAGACAGACAGACAGACAGAGAGACAGACAGACAGACAGACAGACAGAACTACTAGTCACCCCTCCACTCTCTTCCTGAGTCCAGGACCCAGACAGACAGACAGACAGACAGAACTACTAGTCACCCCTCCACTCTCTTCCTGAGTCCAGGACCCAGACAGACAGACAGACAGACAGAACTACTAGTCACCCCTCCACTCTCTCCCTGAGTCCAGGACCCAGACAGACAGACAGACATAACTACTAGTCACCCCTCCACTCTCTCCCTGAGTCCAGGCCCCAGACAGACAGACAGACAGACAGACATAACTACTAGTCACCCCTCCACTCTCTCCCTGAGTCCAGGCGACAGACAGACAGACAAACAGACAGACAAACAGACAGACAGACAGACAGACAGACAGACAGACAGACAGACAGACAGACAGACAGACAGACAGACAGACAGACAGACAGACAGACAGACAGACAGACAGAATTACTAGTCACCCCTCCACTCTCTTCCTGAGTCCAGGACCCAGACAGACAGACAGACAGACAGAACTACTAGTCACCCCTCCACTCTCTTCCTGAGTCCAGGACCCAGACAGACAGACAGACAGACAGAACTACTAGTCACCCTTCCACTCTCTCCCTGAGTCCAGGACCCAGACAGACAGACAGACATAACTACTAGTCACCCCTCCACTCTCTCCCTGAGTCCAGGCCCCAGACAGACAGACAGACAGACAGAACTACTAGTCACCCCTCCACTCTCTCCCTGAGTCCAGGCCCCAGACAGAACTACTAGTCACCCCTCCACTCTCTCCCTGAGTCCAGGCCCCAGACAGACAGACAGACAGAACTACTAGTCACCCCTCCACTCTCTCCCTGAGTCCAGGCCCCAGACAGACAGACAGACAGAATTACTAGTCACCCCTCCACTCTCTCCCTGAGTCCAGGCCCCAGACAGACAGAACAGCAACACCGTCAGAACTATAGCAGTCTTCATTCTGAAATGACTCTGGTCTTCTTCAGAAGTAGTGCAGTAGTCTACAGGGTTCAGAACTCATCTTTTTAAACACTTCTTATCACTCATATCATGAGATTTCACATGTGTTTGGTTACATAGTGTCCAATGTTCTTCTGTGTGATGAAACAGCAAACATTAAGAGTGTTTACTTATCAGACCCACATATATAATAAATATACTATAATAAACCGTATTCATATGCTTTTAGTACTCACACATGAATCATATCATGTTTGCAGGTCATGTGTTGTTTTGAGCCAGCAGTAAAAACACACTGACAGGACAGTTCCTCTTATGGCCACTAGGTGGTAATCTGGTGTCACAGACGCAGGACTGAAGACTAAAGAGAAGCATTGCCCCAATTATCTCTCCTTTCTCCTAAAGTGTGCACTTGTTCCCTTCACTGAAATGACTGGTAAACTAAATATAGTGGAAACGCCCACTTGATAACAGAAGGTAGAGTCCTCTGAGTGGAACGGTGGAAGACAAACAGTACCTCCTCTCCCTTTCTCCTCCTCTTCTCTCTCCCCCTCTCCTCCATCTCCTCTTCTCCTTCCTCTCCCCTTCATCTTTTATTCACTGACTTCTCACCAGTGATGTCATCATAACCAGTAACCTTTTCCTCTCTTGTCCCAGCCCAGCCTGACCCTGACATATAGCATCAGGCCTGTTGAGTTGACTTGAGTAACAGACCTCTAGCTTCTACACCACATCCCCCCTTCTCCTGCTCTAACATGAGACCTCATCAGTACTCACTTTGGGTGCTGGTACTGTTTATATTGAGGTGCTGGAACATTAAGCCAATATTCTATAAGAGGTGAACTCAAGCAGTAGAAAGTTAGAGCTGATATTATAGGACACACTATGTGAAACGTTGCTGCTCTGCCAGCAGTTTCCTGTGGAGTTTTTCTAATGTCAGTGTTTCCTGTAGGTAGGTGGGTTTAACTGATCGTATCTGCTTAAAAGTTTGTCACATCATAGAAGTAAGGAAGTAATGAGATAGAAGTCATATAGCCTAGCAGTATTTCTCAGGAGGGGGAGGGAGAGGAGAGAGAGAATGATAGGACTTACTGACAGACTGGTTTGGGAGAAGGAGACACGGGAGGAGGATGAGAGAAGGGGAGAGAGAAACGCAGCAAAAAAATAAATGTCCCTTTTTCAGGACCCTGTCTTTCAGAGATAATTTGTAAAAATCCAAATTACTACACAGATCTTCATTGTAAAGGGTTTAAACACTGTTTCCCATGCTTATTCAATGAACCAAAAACAATTAATAAACATGCACCTGTGTAACGAACGTAAAGACACTAACAGTTTACAGACGGTAGGCAATTAAGGTCACAGTTATGAAAACTTAGGACACTAAAGAGGCCTTTCAACATACTGTGAAAAACACCAAAAGAAAGATGCCCAGGGTCCCTGCTCATCTTCCTGAACGTCCCTTAGGCATGCTGCAAGGAGGCATGAGGACAGTAGAAGTGGCCAGGGCAATAAATTGCAATGTCTGTACTGTGAGACGCCTAAGACAGCGCTGCAGGGAGACAGAACGGACAGCTGATCGTCCTCGCAGTGGCAGACCACGTGTAACAACATCTGCACAGGATCGGTACAACCAAACATCACACCTGTGGGACAGATACAGGATGGCAACAGCAACTGCCCGATATACACCAGGATCCTCAGGAGGCTGAAGAAATTCGGCTTTTCACCAAAAGCACTCACAAACTTCTACAGATGCACAATCGAGAGCATCCTGTCGGGCTGTATCACCGCCTGGTACGGCAACTGCTCCGCCCACAACCGTAAGGCTCTCCAGAGGGTAGTGAGGTCTGCACAACGCATCACCGGGGGCAAACTACCTGCCCTCCAGGACACCTACACCACCCGATGTCACAGGAAGGCCATAAAGATCATCAAGGACAACAACCACCCAAGCCACTGCCTGTTCACCCCGCTATCATCCAGAAGGCGAGGTCAGTACAGGTGCATCAAAGCAGGGACCGAGAGACTGAAAAACAGCTTCTATCTCAAGGCCATCAGACAGTTAAACAGCCACCACTAACATTTAGTGGCCGCTGCCAACATACTGACTCAACTCCAGCGACTTTAATAATGGGAATTGATGGAAATTATGTAAAAATGTACCACTAGCCACTTTAAACAATGCCACTTAATATAATGTTTACATACCCTACATTACTCATCTCATATGTATATGTATAACTGTACTCTATATCATCTACTGCATCTTGCCATCTTTATGTAATACATGTATCACTATGCCACTTTATGTTTACATACCCTACATTACTCATCTCATATATATATACTGTACTCTATACCATCTACTGCATCTTGCCTATGCCGTTCTGTACCATCACTCATTCATATATCTTTATGTACATATTCTTTATCCCTTTACACTTGTGTGTATAAGGTAGTAGTTGTGGAATTGTTAGGTTAGATTACTTGTTGGTTATTACTGCATTGTCGGAACTAGAAGCACAAGCATTTCGCTACACTCGCATTAACATCTGCTAACCATGTGTATGTGACAAATAAAAATTGATTTGATTTGATTTTGGTTTGAATGCACAATCCCTCCATCAGTGCTCAGACTATGCGCAATAGGCTGAGAGAGGCTGCACTGAGGGCTTGTAGGCCTGTTGTAACGCAGGTCCTCACCAGACATCACCGGCAACAACGTCGCCTATAGGCACAAACCCACCGTCGCTGAACCAGACAGGACTGGCAAAAGTGCTCTTCACTGACAAGTCGCTGTTTTGTCTCACCAGGGGTGAGGAAGGAATGAGCGTTTACACCGAGGCCTGTACTCTGGAGCGGGATCGATTGGAGGTGGAGGGTCCGTCATGGTCTGGGGCGGTGTGTCACAGCATCATCGGACTGAGCTTGTTGTCATTGCAGGCAAACTCATTGCTGTGCGTTACAGGGAAGACATCCTCCTCCCTCATGTGGTACCCTTCCTGCAGGCTCATCCTGACATGACCCTCCAGCTTGACAATGCCACCAGCCGTACTGCTCGTTCTGTGCGTGATTTCCTGCAAGACAGGAATATCAGTGTTCTGCCATGGTCAGTGAAAAGCCCAGATCTCAATCCCATTGAGCACGTCTGGGACCTGTTGGATCGGAGGGTGAGGGCTAGGTCATGTCTGGGAACTGAAATGTCTGGGAACTTGAAGGTGCCTTGGTGGAAGAGTGGGGTAACATCTCACAGCAAGAACTAGCAAATATGGTGCAGTCCATGAGGGGGAGCACTACAGTACTTAATGCAGCTGGTGGCCACACCAGATACTGACTGTGACTTTTGATTTTGACCCCCTCCTCCCTTTGTTCAGGGACACATTATTCCATTTCTGTTCGTCACATGTCTGTGGAACTTATTCAGTTTATGTCTCAGTTGTTGAATCTTGTTATGTTCATACAAATATTTACACATGTTAATTTTGCAGAAAATAAACGCAGTTGACAGTGAGAGGACTTTTCTTTTCTTGCTGAGTTTAGTTCGTACTGACAGACTGAGTTGGTAGAAGGAGACGGGAGGAGGGAGAGAGAAGAGAGAGATAGTTCTTACTGACAGACTGAGTTGGTAGAAGGAGACAGGAGGAGGGAGAGAGAAGAGAGAGATAGGACTTACTGTCACGCCCTGACCATAGAGAGCCCTTGGGGTTCTCTATGGTGCAATAGGTCAGAGCGTGACTAGGTGGTGTTCTAGTCTTGAATTTCTATGTTGGTGTGAGTATGGTTCAATAGGTCAGAGCGTGACTAGGTGGTGTTCTAGTCTTGAATTTCTATGTTGGTGTGAGTATGGTTCCCCCTTGGGGTTCTCTATGGTGCAATAGGTCAGAGCGTGACTAGGTGGTGTTCTAGTCTTGAATTTCTATATTGGTGTGAGTATGGTTCCCCCTTGGGGTTCTCTATGGTGCAATAGGTCAGAGCGTGACTAGGTGGTGTTCTAGTCTTGAATTTCTATATTGGTGTGAGTATGGTTCCCCCGTGGGGTTCTCTATGGTGCAATAGGTCAGAGCGTGACTGGGTGGTGTTCTAGTCTTGAATTTCTATGTTGGTGTGAGTATGGTTCCCCCTTGGGGTTCTCTATGGTGCAATAGGTCAGAGCGTGACTAGGTGGCGTTCTAGTCTTGAATTTCTATGTTGGTGTGAGTATGGTTCCCCCTTGGGGTTCTCTATGGTGCAATAGGTCAGAGCGTGACTAGGTGGTGTTCACGTCTTGAATTTCTATGTTGGTGTGAGTATGGTTCCCCCTTGGGGTTCTCTATGGTGCAATAGGTCAGAGCGTGACTAGGTGGTGTTCTAGTCTTGAATTTCTATGTTGGTGTGAGTATGGTTCCCCCTTGGGGTTCTCTATGGTGCAATAGGTCAGAGCGTGACTAGGTGGCGTTCTAGTCTTGAATTTCTATGTTGGTGTGAGTATGGTTCCCAATTGGAGGCAGCTGATGATCGTTGCCTATAATTGGGGATGATACTTAGTGTGGTCCTTTTCCCACCTGTGTTTGTGGGGTATTGTTTTGTTTTAGTGCTATGTGCGCTACGAACTTCACGTTCGTTTATTCTTTGTTGTTTTTTGAAGGTTCACTTTAACTACTCACGCTGCGCCTTGGTCCGCTCATTATGTATACAAAGAACGTGACACTTCCTCACTGACAGACTGGGTTGGTAGAAGGAGACAGGGGAGGAGGGAGAGAGAGATGAGAGAGATATGAATCACTGACAGACTGGGTTGGTAGAAGGAGACAGGGGAGGAGGGAGAGAGATGAGAGAGAGAGATAGGACTTATTGACAGACTGGGTTGGTAGAATGAGACAAGAGAGGAGGGAGAGAGAGATGAGAGAGAGATATGAATCACTGACAGACTGGGTTGGTAGAAGGAGACAGGGGAGGAGGGAGAGAGATGAGAGAGAGAGATAGGACTTATTGACAGACTGGGTTGGTAGAAGGAGACAGGGGAGGAGGGAGAGAGATGAGAGAGAGAGATAGGACTTATTGACAGACTGGGTTGGTAGAAGGAGACAGGGGAGGAGGGAGAGAGATGAGAGAGAGAGATAGGACTTATTGACAGACTGGGTTGGTAGAAGGAGACAGGGGAGGAGGGAGAGAGATGAGAGAGAGAGATAGGACTTATTGACAGACTGGGTTGGTAGAAGGAGACAGGGGAGGAGGGAGAGAGATGAGAGAGAGAGATAGGACTTATTGACAGACTGGGTTGGTAGAAGGAGACAGGGGAGGAGGGAGAGAGAGATGAGAGAGAGAGATAGGACTTATTGACAGACTGGGTTGGTAGAAGGAGACAGGGGAGGAGGGAGAGAGATGAGAGAGAGAGAGATAGGACTTATTGACAGACTGGGTTGGTAGAATGAGACAAGAGAGGAGGGAGAGAGAGGTGAGAGAGAGAGAGATAGGACTTATTGACAGACTGCGTTGGTAGATTGAGACAAGAGAGGAGGGAGAGAGAGATGAGAGAGAGATATGACTCACTGACAGACTGGGTTGGTAGAAGGAGACAGGGGAGGAGGGAGAGATAGACTGACATTTAAATCAGCTGAATATATTTGTATCACTGACTTCTCACCAGTGATGTCATCATAACCAGTAACCTGTTCCTCTCTTGTCCCAGCCCAGCCTGACCCTGACATATAGCATCAGGCCTGTTGAGTTGACTTGGGTAACAGACCTCTAGCTTCTACACCACATCCCCCCTTCTCCTGCTCTAACATGAGACCTCATCAGTACTCATTCTGGGTGCTGGTACTGTTTATATTGAGGTGCTGGAACATTAAGCCAATATTCTATAAGAGGTGAACTCAAGCAGTAGAAAGTTAGAGCTGATATTATACACACTATGTGAAACGTTGCTGCTCTGCCAGCAATTTCCTGTGGAGTTTTTCTAATGTCAGTGTTTCCTGTAGGTAGGTGGGTTTAACTGATCTTATCTGATTAAAAGTTTGTCACATCATAGAAGTAAGGAAGTAAAGATATAGAAGTCATATAGCCTAGCAGTATTTTCCACTCTTCAGAATTCTCTCCCCAACCCCCACCAGTCTAGTACATAACTTAACTCTCTCCCCAACCCCCACCAGTCTAGTACATAACTCAACTCTCTCCCTGACCCCCACCAGTCTAGTACATAACTCAACTCTCTTCCCGACCCCCACCAGTCTAGTACTTAACTAGTACTTAACTAAATTCTCCCCCCGACCCCCACAAGTCTAGTACATAACTCAACTCTCTTCACGACCCCCACCACTCTAGTACATTACTCAACTCTCTCCCTGACCCCCACCAGTCTAGTACATAACTCAACTCTCTCCCCGACCCCCACCAGTCTAGTACATAACTGAACTCTCTCCCTGACCCCCACCAGTCTAGTACACAACTCAACTCTCTCCCTGACCCCCACCAGTCTAGTACACAACTCAACTCTCTCCCTGACCCCCACCAGTCTAGTACATAACTCAACTCTCTCCCCGACCCCCACCAGTCTCGTACAAAACTAAATTCTCCTCCCAACCCCCACCAGTCTAGTACACAACTCAATTCTCTCCCTGACCCCCACCAGTCTAGTATATAACTCAACTCTCTCCCCGACCCCCACCAGTCTAGTACATAACTCAACTCTCTCCCTGACCCCCATCAGTCTAGTACATAACTCAACTCTCTCCCCGACCCCCACCAGTCTAGTACATAACTCAACTCTCTCCCTGACCCCCACCAGTCTAGTACATAACTCAACTCTCTCCCTGACCCACACCAGTCTAGTACATAACTCAACTCTCTTCACGACCCCCACCAGTCTAGTAGATAACTCAACTCTCTCGACCCCCACCAGTCTTGTAACTCTCTCCTCGACCCCCACCAGTCTAGTACATAACTCAACTCTCTCCCCGACCCCCACCAGTCTCGTATATAACTCAACTCTCTCGCCGACCCCCACCAGTCTAGTACATAACTCAACTCTCTCCCCGACCCCCACCAGTCTCGTACAAAACTAAATTCTCCTCCCAACCCCCACCAGTCTAGTACACAACTCAATTCTCTCACTGACCCCCACCAGTCTAGTACACAACTCAACTCTCTCCCTGACCCCCACCAGTCTAGTATATAACTCAACTCTCTCCCTGACCCCCACCAGTCTAGTACATAACTCAACTCTCTCCCTGACCCCCATCAGTCTAGTACATAACTCAACTCTCTCCCCGACCCCCACCAGTCTAGTACATAACTCAACTCTCTCCCTGACCCACACCAGTCTAGTACATAACTCAACTCTCTTCACGACCCCCACCAGTCTAGTAGATAACTCAACTCTCTCGACCCCCACCAGTCTTGTAACTCTCTCCTCGACCCCCACCAGTCTAGTACACAACTCAACTCTCTCCCCGACCCGCACCAGTCTCGTATATATCTCAACTCTCTCCCCGACCCCCACCAGTCTAGTATATAACTCAACTCTCTCCCTGACCCCCACCAGTCTAGTACATAACTCAACTCTCTCCCCGACCCCCACCAGTCTCGTACAAAACTAAATTCTCCTCCCAACCCCCACCAGTCTAGTACACAACTCAATTCTCTCACTGACCCCCACCAGTCTAGTACACAACTCAACTCTCTCCCTGACCCCCACCAGTCTAGTATATAACTCAACTCTCTCCCTGACCCCCACCAGTCTAGTACATAACTCAACTCTCTCCCTGACCCCCATCAGTCTAGTACATAACTCAACTCTCTCCCTGACCCCCACCAGTCTAGTACATAACTCAACTCTCTCCCTGACCCACACCAGTCTAGTACATAACTCAACTCTCTTCACGACCCCCACCAGTCTAGTAGATAACTCAACTCTCTCGACCCCCACCAGTCTTGTAACTCTCTCCTCGACCCCCACCAGTCTAGTACATAACTCAACTCTCTCCCCGACCCCCACCAGTCTCGTATATAACTCAACTCTCTCCCCGACCCCCACCAGTCTAGTATATAACTCAACTCTCTCCCTGACCCCCACCAGTCTCGTACATAACTCAACTCTCTCCCCGACCCCCACCAGTCTCGTACATAACTCAACTCTCTCCCCGACCCCCACTAGTCTAGTACATAACTCAACTCTCTCCCCGACCCCCACCAGTCTCGTACATAACTCAACTCTCTCCCCGACCCCCACCAGTCTAGTACATAACTCAACTCTCTCCCTGACCCCCATCAGTCTAGTACATAACTCAACTCTCTCCCTGACCCCCACCAGTCTAGTACATAACTCAACTCTCTCCCTGACCCACACTAGTCTAGTACATAAATCAACTCTCTTCACGACCCCCACCAGTCTAGTAGATAACTCAACTCTCCCGACCCCCACCAGTCTTGTAACTCTCTCCCCGACCCCCACCAGTCTAGTACATAACTCAACTCTCTCCCTGACCCCCACCAGTCTAGTATATAACTCAACTCTCTCCCTGACCCCCACCAGTCTAGTACATAACTCAACTCTCTCCCTGACCCCCACCAGTCTCGTACATAACTCAACTCTCTCCCCGACCCCCTCCAGTCTATTACATAACGACGCTTCGTGGGTGACTGTTGTTGATGTGTGCAGAGTGTCCCTGGTTCGCGCCCGTGTCGGGGCGAGGGGACGGTTTAAAGTTATACTGTTACACTAGTAGTACTGTAGATCTCTATAACATCCACACAATATACACTACATTACATCCTCCATATAATTCATCTCATATGACCTAGTAGTACTGTAGAGCTCTTTAACATCTACACAATATACACTACATTACATCCTCCATATAATTCATCTCATATGACCTAGTAGTACTGTAGAGCTCTTTAACATCCACACAATATACACTACATTACATCCTCCATATAATTCATCTCATATGACCTAGTAGTACTGTAGAGCTCTTTAACATCCACACAATATACACTACATTACATCCTCCATATAATTCATCTCATATGACCTAGTAGTACTGTAGAGCTCTTTAACATCCACACAATATACACTACATTACATCCTCCATATAATTCATCTCATATGACCTAGTAGTACTGTAGAGCTCTTTAACATCCACACAATATACACTACATTACATCCTCCATATAATTCATCTCATATGACCTAGTAGTACTGTAGATCTCTTTAACATCCACACAATATAGCTGGGTCTCCCTGTCCTGTCCCTATGTGTCCACTGCCCTGCAGAGTCCCAACCCAACACATCCCACTCAGCTTTAGGGTCTTAGTGAAACATTCATTATTGGTTTCAGGTATATTAGGTCAAGGCCAGAGTGACAACCCACAGGACAGCAGACCCCCAGGGCAGGACTGAACAACCCAGCAGCTATTGAAAACATGAAGTGGGCATCTTTTCAATACAGACTCCTTTTGTTGTACTGTTTTCAATATGACATCCAGACCCTATTCAAGATGTCCAGTACACCTTTATAAAAGGTGAACTCAAGCAGTAGAAAGTTAGAGCTGATAGTATAGCAGACGCTATGTGAAACGTTGCTGCCATGTGAGCAGTTTCCTGTGGAGTTATTCTAATGTCAGTGTTTCCTGTAGGTTGGTGGGTTTAACTGATCTTATCTGCTTAAAAGTTTGTCACATCATAGAAGTCAGGAAGTAATGAGATAGAAGTCATAAAGCCTAGCAGTATGTTCCACTCTTCAGTCGACTCTTCATGACAGTAGACTTGTTTCGCTCAGTGGAGCCCCAGTTAGAGACAGATATGATATATGCAGTGGTACTGATGACCCTGTTCTGGAGCACAGGTATGATGCTGTTATGTTGATATACACTTGTGACAGTTACTGAGATATGTTTTGATATTGTAAGATATATTACCATTTGCAGGGCTAGTAAAATAACATGCAACTGGAAGCAGACAGTAAAAATGTGTCTCAAAGCAGGACAATGATGTGATCACCTGTAAATGTACTTTACTGTAGCCTAACTGTCCATCTCGGGACAGGCACTAATGTCAGTTAAGTTGTGATGGTGTCATGCATCTGACTGTTGTATATTCAGTGTGTCAATGATTGATTGTATCTGACTCCATGTAAATGAATGAGAGTATATTTTATGTATCTATTTAATATTGGTCTTATGTTAGAGCAGGAGAAGGGGGGAGTGTCGATGCCAGAGGTCTGTGACCTGAGTCAAGCTCAACAGGCCTGATGCTACATGGCAGGAAGAGAGAGAGAACGAGAGATAGGAGGGGAGGGGACAGAGCATAGCCGAGGGAAGTAGGGGGTGGGGAGGGCAGAGGAGAGAGATAGGAGGGGAGGGGACAGAGCATAGCTGAGGGAAGTAGGGGGTGGGGAGGGCAGAGGAGAGAGATAGGAGGGGAGGGGACAGAGCATAGCCGAGGGAAGTAGGGGGTGGGGAGGGCAGAGGAGAGAGATAGGAGGGGAGGGGACAGAGCATAGCCGAGGGAAGTAGGGGGGGGGGAGGGCAGAGGAGAGAGATAGGAGGGGAGGGGACAGAGCATAGCTGAGGGAAGTAGGGGAGGGAAGGGGACAGAGCAGAGAGATAGGAGGGGAGGGGACAGAGCATAGCCGAGGGAAGTAGGGGGTGGGGAGGGCAGAGGAGAGAGATAGGAGGGGAGGGGACAGAGCATAGCTGAGGGAAGTAGGGGGTGGGGAGGGTAGAGGAGAGAGATAGGAGGGGAGGGGACAGCATAGCTGAGAGAAGTAGGGGGGGGGGAGGGCAGAGGAGAGAGATAGGAGGGGAGGGGACAGAGCATAGCTGAGGGAAGTAGGGGAGGGTAGGGGACAGAGCAGAGATAGGAGGGGAGGGGACAGAGCATAGCTGAGGGAAGTAGGGGAGGGGAGGGGACAGAGCAGAGAGATAGGAGGGGAGGGGACAGAGCATAGCCGAGGGAAGTAGGGGGTGGGGTGGGCAGAGGAGAGAGATAGGAGGGGAGGGTACAGCATAGCTGAGGGAAGTAGGGGGAGGGCAGAGGAGAGAGATAGGAGGGGAGGGGACAGAGCATAGCTGAGGGAAGTAGGGGAGGGGAGGGGACAGAGCAGAGATAGGAGGGGAGGGGACAGAGCATAGCTGAGGGAAGTAGGGGAGGGGAGGGGACAGAGCAGAGAGATAGGAGGGGAGGGGACAGAGCATAGCCGAGGGAAGTAGGGGGTGGGGAGGGCAGAGTAGAGAGATAGGAGGGGAGGGGACAGAGCATAGCTGAGGGAAGTAGGGGAGGGAAGGGGACAGAGCAGAGAGATAGGAGGGGAGGGGACCCACGCATAGCTGAGGGAAGTAGGGGGTGGGGAGGGCAGAGCAGAGAGATAGGAGGGGAGGGGATAGAGCATAGCCGAGGGAAGTAGGGGAGGGGACAGAGCAGAGAGATAGGAGGGGAGGGGACAGAGCATAGCTGAGGGAAGTAGGGGGTGGGGAGGACAGAGGAGAGAGATAGGAGGGGAGGGGACAGAGCATAGCCGAGGGATGTAGGGGGTGGGGAGGGCAGAGCAGAGAGATAGGAGGGGAGGGGACAGAGCATAGCCGAGGGATGTAGGGGGTGGGGAGGGCAGAGGAGAGAGATATGAGGGGAGGGGACAGAGCATAGCTGAGGGAAGTAGGGGGTGGGGAGGGCAGAGCAGAGAGATAGGAGGGGAGGGGACAGAGCATAGCTGAGGGAAGTAGGGGGTGGGGAGGGCAGAGCAGAGAGATAGGAGGGGAGGGGACAGAGCATAGCCGAGGGATGTAGGGGGTGGGGAGGGCAGAGGAGAGAGATAGGAGGGGAGGGGACAGAGCATAGCTGAGGGAAGTAGGGGATGGGGAGGGCAGAGGAGAGAGATAGGAGGGGAGGGGACAGAGCATAGCTGAGGGGAGAAGGGGAGGGGAGGGCAGAGGAGAGAGAGATGAGGGGACAGAGCATAGCCGAGGGAAGTAGGGGGTGGGGAGGGCAGAGCAGAGAGAGATGAGGGGACAGAGCATAGCCGAGGGAAGTAGGGGGTGGGGAGGGCAGAGGAGAGAGAGATGAGGGGACAGACCATATCCGAGGGAAGTAGGGGGTGGAGAGGGCAGAGGAGAGAGATAGGAGGGGAGGGGACAGAGCATAGCCGAGGGAAGTAGGGGGTGGGGAGGGCAGAGCAGAGAGATAGGAGGGGAGGGGACAGAGCATAGCTGAGGGAAGTAGGGGGTGGGGAGGGCAGAGGAGAGAGATAGGAGGGGAGGGGACAGAGCATAGCTGAGGGGAGAATGGGAGGGGAGGGCAGAGGAGAGAGAGATGAGGGGAGGGGACAGAGCATAGCTGAGGGAAGTAGGGGGTGGGGAGGGCAGAGGAGAGAGAGATGAGGGGAAGGGACAGAGCATAGCCGAGGGAAGTAGGGGGTGGGGAGGGCAGAGGAGAGAGATAGGAGGGGAGGGGACAGAGCATAGCCGAGGGAAGTAGGGGGTGGGGAGGGCAGAGGAGAGAGATAGGAGGGGAGGGGACAGAGCATAGCCGAGGGAAGTAGGGGGTGGGGAGGGCAGAGGAGAGAGAGAGGAGGGGAGGGGACAGAGCATAGCTGAGGGAAGTAGGGGGTTGGGAGGGCAGAGCAGAGAGAGAGGAGGGGAGGGGACAGAGCATAGCCGAGGGAAGTAGGGGGTGGGGAGGGCAGAGCAGAGAGATAGGAGGGGAGGGGACAGAGCATAGCTGAGGGAAGTAGGGGAGGGGAGGGGACAGGACAGAGCAGAGAGATAGGAGGGGAGGGGACAGAGCATAGCTGAGGGGAGAAGGGGAGGGGAGGGCAGAGGAGAGAGAGATGAGGGGACAGAGCATAGCTGAGGGAAGTAGGGGGTGGGGAGGGCAGAGGAGAGAGATAGGAGGGGAGGGGACAGAGCAAAGCCAAGGGAAGTAGGGGGTGGGGAGGGCAGAGGAGAGAGATAGGAGGGGAGGGGACAGAGCATAGGTGAGGGAAGTAGGGGAGGGGACAGAGCAGAGAGACAGGAGGGGAGGGGACAGAGCATAGCCGAGGGAAGTAGGGGGTGGGGAGGGCAGAGCAGAGAGTTAGGAGGGGAGGGGACAGAGCATAGCTGAGGGAAGTAGGGGGTGGGGAGGGCAGAGGAGAGAGAGAGGAGGGGAGGGGACAGAGCATAGCTGAGGGAAGTAGGGGGTGGGGAGGGCAGAGCAGAGAGATAGGAGGGGAGGGGACAGAGCATAGCCGAGGGATGTAGGGGGTGGGGAGGGCAGAGCAGAGAGATAGGAGGGGAGGGGACAGAGCATAGCCGAGGGATGTAGGGGGTGGGGAGGGCAGAGGAGAGAGATATGAGGGGAGGGGACAGAGCATAGCTGAGGGAAGTAGGGGGTGGGGAGGGCAGAGGAGAGAGAAAGGAGGGGAGGGGACAGAGCAAAGCCAAGGGAAGTAGGGGGTGGGGAGGGCAGAGGAGAGAGATAGGAGGGGAGGGGACAGAGCATAGCTGAGGGAAGTAGGGGAGGGGACAGAGCAGAGAGATAGGAGGGGAGGGGACAGAGCATAGCTGAGGGAAGTAGGGGGTGGGGAGGGCAGAGGAGAGGAGAGATAGGAGGGGAGGGGACAGAGCATAGCTGAGGGAAGTAGGGGGTGGGGAGGGCAGAGGAGAGAGATAGGAGGGGAGGGGACAGAGCATAGCCGAGGGAAGTAGGGGAGGGGACAGAGCATAGCTGAGGGAAGTAGGGGGTGGGGAGGGCAGAGCAGAGAGAGATAGGAGGGGAGGGGACAGAGCATAGCTGAGGGAAGTAGGGGGTGGGGAGGGCAGAGGAGAGAGATAGGAGGGGAGGGGACAGAGCATAGCCGAGGGAAGTAGGGGGTGGGGAGGGGCAGAGGAGAGAGATAGGAGGGGACAGAGTATAGCTGAGGGAAGTAGGGGGTTTTGAGGGCAGAGCAGAGAGATAGGAGGGGACAGAGCATAGCCGAGGGAAGTAGGGGGTGGGGAGGGCAGAGGAGAGAGATAGGAGGGGAGGGGACAGAGCATAGCCGAGGGAAGTAGGGGGTGGGGAGGGCAGAGGAGAGAGATAGGAGGGGAGGGGACAGAGCATAGCCGAGGGAAGTAGGGGGTGGAGAGGGCAGAGGAGAGAGATAGGAGGGGAGGGGACAGAGCATAGCCGAGGGAAGTAGGGGGTGGGGAGGGCAGAGGAGAGAGATAGGAGGGGAGGGGACAGAGCATAGCCGAGGGAAGTAGGGGGTGGTGAGGGCAGAGCAGAGAGATAGGAGGGGAAGGGACAGAGCATAGCCGAGGGAAGTAGGGGGTGGGGAGGGCAGAGGAGAGAGAGAGGAGGGGAGGGGACAGAGCATAGCTGAGGGGAGTAGGGGGTGGGGAGGGCAGAGCAGAGAGATAGGAGGGGAGAGGACAGAGTATAGCTGAGGGAAGTAGGGGGTGGGGAGGGCAGAGGAGAGAGATAGGAGGGGAGGGGACAGAGCATAGCCGAGGGAAGTAGGGGGTGGGGAGGGTAGAGCAGAGAGATAGGAGGGGGGGGGACAGAGCATAGCTGAGGGAAGTAGGGGGTTTTGAGGGCAGAGCAGAGAGATAGGAGGGGAGGGGACAGAGCATAGCTGAGGGAAGTAGGGGAGGGGACAGAGCAGAGAGATAGGAGGGGAGGGGACAGAGCATAGCTGAGGGAAGTAGGGGGTGGGGAGGGCAGAGGAGAGGAGAGAGAGAGGAGGGGACAGAGCATAGCTGAGGGAAGTAGGGGGTGGGGAGGGCAGAGGAGAGAGAGAGGAGGGGACAGAGCATAGCTGAGGGAAGTAGGGGGTGGGGAGGGCAGAGGAGAGAGAGAGGAGGGGACAGAGCATAGCTGAGGGAAGTAGGGGTGGAGAGGGCAGAGGAGAGAGATAGGAGGGGAGGGGACAGAGCATAGCCGAGGGAAGTAGGGGGTGGAGAGGGCAGAGGAGAGAGATAGGAGAGGAGGGG